>NW_028261260.1:1063685-1203948 GCF_057802395.1 Ceratotherium simum simum
GGAGCGGGTGGAGAGTGTGGGGCGGTGGCAGAGTGTGTGGGGCTCCTGCCGTGGAGAGACTGGGTCCACTTGGGGAGGTCGGGGCGCTCACACGGGGCAGGACTGTGTTGACTGTGTGTGTGGACCTGTGGGTAACAGGGCTTGTCAGCTGCAGAAGACTTGTGCTTCTCAAAGACCCACATAGGAGGTTTGCTCCACCTTCCAAAACCTGAAACAATTGGGTGCTCCTGTGCCTGAGGCCAGCCCCACCCAGCTGCAATCCTCAGAGAGCTGACAAGAGACCTAATAGGCTAGAGGCTTACAGCAATTGTAAGGCCCTGAGCCTAACAACCTGCCACGGTGGGGGCCTACTCACTTAAAAGAAATACTGCAACACAAATGTGGTATTAGAACTTGCAGCCAACTGCGCTGGGGCTCCCCACAGCTGATAAAGAGACTGAAGGGCCCACAACAACTACAAGCAGCTGAGCATTACAACAGCTGGCCAGGAGCATAACTCAGCCTCCCTGGGCGCCTACAGGGAGAGCAAACAGAGCCACAGCAGAAGGATACACAGTAGCCCACATAGGGGTCACCCTGGAACATTGAGAACTGAGGGAAGCACACTGGAAGCCTCCTAAGCCATCACTTACATAAGGTCACCTATCCAAGAGCAGGAGACGTAGCTGACCTACCTAATACGTAGACACAAGCACAGGGAAAGAGGCAAAATGAAGAGGCAAAGAATACATTCCAAGTAAGGGAACAGGACAAAACCCCAGAAAAGGAACTTAGTGAAACAGAAATGAGCAACCTACCCGACAGAGAGTTCAAACTAAGAGTGTTAAGGATGCTCACTGATCTGGGGAGAGAAGAATAGATGGACTCAGTGAGAATGTCAACAAAGAAATGGAAGATATAAAAAGAACCAATCAGAAATGAAGAATACAATACTGGAAATGAAAAACTCATTAGAGGGACTCAAAAGCAGAGTAGAGGATACAGAAGAACGGATCTGTGAGCTGGAAGAAAGACTAGAAGAAATTACCCAAGGTGAACAGGTAAAAGAGAAAAGAATTAAAAAGAGTGAGGACAGTCTAAGGGACCTCTGGGACAACATCAAGCGCACTAACATCCGTGTTATAGGTGTCCCGGAAGGAGAAGAAGCGAGACAAGGGGGCAGAGAATCTATTTCAAGAAATAATAGATGAAAACTTCCCTAACCTAAGGAAGGAAACAGACATCCAGGTACAGGAGGCACAGAGAGCCCCAAACAAGATAAACCCAAAGAGGCCCACACCAAGACACATCATAATCAAAATGTCCAGAATTAAAGATAAAGAGAGAATCCTAAAAGCCGCAAGAGAATGTCAAGTTACATACAAAGGAAACCCCATAAGGCTATCAGCTGACTTCTCAGCAGAAACCTTACAGGCTAGAAGAGAATGGCATGATATATTTAAAAGGCTAAAAGAAAAAAACTTACAGCCAAAAATACACAACCCAGCAAGGATATGGATCAAAATGGAAGGAGAGATCAAAATTTTCCCAGATAAGCAAAAATTAAAGGAGTTTGTCACCAAGAAACCAGTGTTACAAGAAATGTTAAAGGGACTGATTTAAGGGGAAAAGAGAAGACCACAAATAGGAAAAATTATCTATTTCCACGATTAGAACGTAATGGATACAAATGCACAAAAAAGAGGTTAGATATGATATCAAAAACATAAAAGGAGGGAGGAGGGTAGTTAAAGAGTACAGCTTTCAGACAGAGGTCAAACTAAAGTGACCATCAATTCTGTATAGAAGAAGTAAGGAACAGAGAAGGACTACTAAAACACTGAGGAAAAAAAAAAAGTTAAAAAATGGCAGTAAGTACATACTTATCAATAGCTACTTTAAACGTCAATGGACTAAATGCTCCAATTAAAAGGCATAGGGTGGCTGACTGGATAAAAAAACAAGACCCATATATATGCTGCATACAAGAGACACACTTCAGACCTAAAGACACTCACAAACTGAAAGTGAAGGGATGGAAAAAGATACTCCACGCAAATGGCAATGAAAAGAAAGCTGGGGTAGCAGTACTCATATCAGACAAAATAGACTTTAAAACAAAAACTTAAAGAGACAAAGAAGGGCATTACATAATGATCAAGGGAACAATCCAACAAGAGGATATAACACTTGTAAATATCTACGCACCCAATGTAGGTGCACCTAAATATATAAAGCAATTATTAACAGACATAAAAACAGAAATAGACAGTAACACAATAATAGTAGGGGACTTGAACACTCCACTTACACCAACGGATAGATCATCCAAACAGAAGATCAATAAGGAAACATTGGCCTTAAACGACACACTAGAACAGATGGACCTAGTAGATATATACAGAGCATTCCATCCAAAAACCGAAGAATACACGTTCTTTTCAAATGCACATGGAACATTCTCCAGGATTGATCACATATTAGGCCACAAAACAAGTCTCCATAAATTTAAGAAGATTGAAATAATACCAAGCATCTTTTCTGACCACAAAGGTATGAAACTAGAAATCAACTATAGGAAGAAAATCAGAAAAGCCACAAATACATGGAGATTAAACAAAATGCTACTGAACAACGACTGGGTTAATGAAGAAATCAAAGAAGAAATCAAAAAATACCTGGAGACAAATGAAAATGAAAATACGACATGCCAGAATTTATGGGATACAGCAAAAGCGGTTCTAAGAGGGAAGTTTATAGCAATACAGGCCTATCTCAACAAACAAGAAAAATCTCAAATAAACAATCTAACAATGCACCTAAAGGAACTGGAAAAAGAAGAACAAACAAAGCCCAAAATCAGTAGAAGAAGGGAAATAATAAAAATCAGAGCAGAAATAAATGAAATAGAGACCAAAAAAACAATAGAAAAATTAATAAAACCAAGAGCTGGTTCTTTGAAAAGATCAACAAAATAGACAAACCTTTAGCTAGACTCACCAAGAAAAAAAAGAGAGAAGGCACAAATAAGTAAAATCAGAAATGAAAGAGGAGAGGTTACAACAGACACCTCAGAAATACAAAAGATTATAAGAGAATACTATGAAAAACTATATGCCAACCAATTCGACAATCTGGAAGAAATGGATAAATTCTTAGAATCATACAACCTTCCAAAACTGGATCAAGAAGAAGTAGAGAATTTGAATAGACCAATCACCAGTAAGGAGATCGAAACAGTAATCAAAAACCTCCCCAAAAATAAAAGTCCAGGACCAGACGGCTTCCCTGGTGAATTCTACCAAACATTCAAAGAAGACTTAATACCTATCCTTCTCAAACTCTTCCAAAACATTGAGGGGGGGGGAAGCTCCCTAACTCATTCTACGAAGCTGACATTACCCTGATACCAAAACCAGACAAGGACAACACAAAAAAAGAAAATTACAGGCCAATATCACTGATGAACATCGATGCGAAAATCCTCAACAAAATACTAGCAAATCGCATACAACAATACATTAAAAAGATTATACACCATGATCAAGTGGGATTTATTCCAGGTATGCAGGGATGGTTTAACATTCGCAAATCAATCAACGTAATACACCACATTAATAAAATGAAGAACAAAAATCACATGATCATCTCAATAGATGCAGAGAAAGCATTTGACAAGATCCAGCATCCATTTATGATAAAAACTCTGAATAAAATGGGTATAGAAGGAAAGTACCTCAACATAATAAAGACCATATATGAGAAACCCACAGCTAATATCATCCTCAATGGTGAAAAACTGAAAGCTATCCCTCTAAGAACAGGAACCAGACAAGGATGCCCACTGTCACCACTCTATTTAACATAGTATTGGAAGTCCTAGCCAGAGCAATCAGGCAAGAGAAAGAAATAAAAGGGATCCAAATTGGAAAGGAAGAAGTGAAACTGTCACTATTTGCAGATGACATGATTTTATATATAGAAAACCCTAAAGAATCCACCAGAAAACTTTTAGAAGTAATAAACGAATATGGTAAAGTTGCAGGATACAAAATCAACATACAAAAATCAGTTGCATTTCTGTACACTAACAACGAAGTAGCAGAAAGAGAAATTAAGAATACCATCCCATTTACAATTGCAACAAAAAGAATAAAATACCTAGGGATAAACTTAACCAAAGAGGTGAAAGATCTGTACACCGAAAACTATAAAACATTTCTGAAAGAAATTGAAGAAGACACAAAGAAATGGAAAGATATTCCATGCTCTTGGATTGGAAGAATTAACATAGTTAAGATGTCCATACTTCCTAAAGCCATCTATAGATTCAATGCAATCCCTATCAAAGTTCCAACAACATTTTTCACAGAAATAGAACAAAGAATCCTAAAATTTATATGGAACAACAAAAGACCCCGAATAGCTAAAGGAATCCTGAGAAAAAAGAACAAAGCTGGAGGTATCACACTCCCTGATTTCAAAATATACTACAAAGCTATAGTAACCAAAACAGCATGGTACTGGCACAAAAACAGACACACAGATGAATGGAATACAATCGAAAGCCCAGAAATAAACCCACACATCTATGGACAGCTAATCTTTGACAAAGGAGCCAAGAACATACAATGGGGAAAAGAAAGTCTCTTCAACAAATGGTGTTGGGAAAACTGGATAGCCATATGCAAAAAAATGAAAGTAGACTCTTACCTTACACCATACACAAAAATTAACTCCAAATGGATTAAAGACTTGAATGTAAGACCTGAAACTGTGAAAGTTCTAGAAGAAAACATAGGCAGTACGCTCTTCGACATCAGTCTTAGCAACATCTTTTCAAACACCACATCTGACCGGGCAAGAGAAACAATAGAAAAAATAAACAGATGGGACTATATCAAACTAAAAAGCTTCTGCACAGCAAAGGAAACCATCAACAAAACGAAAAGACAACCTAACAATTGGGAGAAGATATTTGCAAACCATACATCTGATAAGGGCTTAATCTCCAAAATATATAAAGAACTCATGCATCTCAACAACAAAAAAACTACCAACCCAATTAAAAAATGGGCAAAAGACCTGAACAGACATTTCTCCAAAGAAGATATACAGATGGCCAACAGACACATGAAAAGATGTTCAAAATCACTAACTATCAGGGAAATGCAAATCAAAACTACAATGAGATATCACCTCACGCCTGTCAGAATGGCTATAATTAACAAGACAGGAAACAACATGTGTTGGAGAGGATGTGGAGAGAAGGGAACTCTCATACACTGCTGGTGGGAGTGCAAACTGGTGCAGCCACTATGGAAAACAGTATGGAGATTCCTCAAAAAATCAACGATAGAACTACCATATGATCCAGCTATTCCACTGTTGGGTATTTATCCAAAGAACTTGAAAACACCAATTTGCAAAGGTACATGCACCCCTGTGTTCATTGCAGCCTTATTCACGATAGCCAAGACGTGGAAGCAACCTAAGTGCCCATCAAGGGACGAATGGATAAAAAAGCTGTGGTATATATACACAATGGAATACTACTCAGCCATAAGAAACGATGAAATCCAGCCATTTGTGACAACATGGATGGACATTGAGGGCATGATGCAAAGTGAAATAAGTCAGAGGGAGAAGGTCAAATACCGTATGATTTCCTTCATTAAGTAGTAGATAATAACAACAATAAACAAACACATAGGGACAGAGATTGGATTCGTGGTTACCAGAGGGGAAGGGGGGAGGGAGGAGGGTGAAAGGGATAATTGGGTACATGTGTGTGGTGATGGGTTGTAATTAGTATTTTGGTGGTGAACATGATGTAATCTATGCAGAAATAGAAGTACAATGATGTACACCTGAAATTTTTACAATGTTATAAACCAATGTTACTGCAATAAACAAAAAATTTAAAAAAAATCCAGTTTTAGTAAGAACCTTGCTAAGTCAGTTTAAGCAGAACCCACACCCGTAGATCTGATCACCCTCGAGATCTGCTTGGGCTCCTCCACGTCCCCCACCATCCCTCAGGTGGTGTCTGATAACTCTGGCCTGGCTTCGGTAATAATCCTGTTAGGTCAGGTTAGCTAGAAACCCCAACACTTGTTTTTTCTCTTAGTAATTTTCCATCTCCTGACCCCCACCATGCTGCCTGGCCGTGAATGCTCACTTGCCCATGCTGCATTCAAAGTCGAGCCCAATCTCATTTCTCCCCAGCTGTGAATCCCATCACTGTGGTCTCTACATATTGCAGTAGTTCTGAATAAAATATGCCTTACCATTTTTGACAAGTGTCATTGAATATTTTTTCTTTAAAACCTCCAACCACGATAAAAACCCAGGCCTGGCTTCTTTCCTTGCTCCCTCAAGCCATTTCAGAGCTGCTTGTGATTTTGGCCCTGCTCTCCTCAGAGACGTCTATTATGTGAGTCATAAGACTTTTGCTAACTTCTGTGTGTGTGTGGAGGGGGACACACACCAGCATCAGTCTCTCCATGGCAACCATAACACTTACCAGTGAGCAGTCATATTTTGAAAGGAATCTCTTTCTCTGGGCGGTAGGTCTCAACAGTGAGTTCAAAATATTCAGTGAACGATGTACTAAACAGATGTGCTGTCATCCAGGTTTTGTTGTTCCATTTGAGCATTGACTCTAAGTTAAAGTCACCGGATGCATTACCCCTAACAAGAGAGCGAGCCTGTACAAAGGCCTGGGGGGGGGGGTGGATTGGAGGGGGAGGGGAGAGAACAGGATCAGTTAGAGGAACCAGAGGTCAGAGTGTGAGACAGGAGTTGGAGAAGGGGCCAGAGCAGTCGGTAACAGCACAGCAGCCAGGTCAAGTCCCTGTGCACCATGTCTGGGAGTCAGGATCTTCTAATTGCAGTCAGTGGGGGAGCCCCACTTCTGCTTGGATCTCTGGGGGACAAGAAGGCAGTGTCTTACCACGTCTGTCTGTCCACAGCTCCCAGACCCTGGCCAGGGAGCACGAAGCACTGATGCAGAAGTACCTGCACCTGCTGCAGATCGTGGAGACGAGAAGACAGTGGCCAAGCAGCTACGGCAGCAGATCGAGAATGGGGAGATCAATATCGAGTGGCTGAAGGCAGAGGTGACTGCTGACGAGAGGTGCAGAAGAGGGTGGCCGGGGTGCCCAGGGCACAGGCCCAACACCCCACACTCCAGGCTTCAGCAGGATCAGGAGGGGGCACATGACCGGCAGCGGGGACCAGCTTCCAGCCACAGCTAAGCCAGTCTCCAAAAGTAAATTTAGTGATGCTGGTAGAGTGGGAAGGGCCTTAGTCAGATCTGAGTTCAGATCTGCCACTTGACAGTTGCAACTTGACAGTTGCAACTTGGAGTGCGCCCCCCCCATCCTCTATGCGTCCATTCCTTCATCTATAAAGATTTTTTTTTTATTTATTTTATTTTTTCCCCCCAAAGCCCCAGCAGATAGTTGCATGTCATAGCTGCACATCTTTCTAGTTGCTGTATGTGGGACTCGGCCTCAGGATGGACGGAGAAGTGGTGCCTCGATGCGCACCCGGGATCCGAACCCGGGCCGCCAGCATTGCAGCGCACGCACTTAACCACCAAGCCACAGGGCCGGCCCTCCTTCATCTATAAAACAGCCTTTTTATACTTGCCTGACAAGGGTGTGAGGATTGAGTGAGGTTATTTATGGGCGAGTTTTTATTTACTCTGCTGATGACCACATTGAGTAAGCATCCCCACATTATCAGCTGAAGAGTCCGGGGACACAGAGTCCCTGGTAGGTCATCATAGTGTGGGCTCCTGGCTCACTTCCAAGCAGTCGTTCTCTGCCTGTCATAAGAGCTCCTACAGGGGCTCAGCGGCTCCAGGCTCATTGGTCTGGAGGCCATGCTGTTGCTAAGTTAAGCCTTCTAGAACTTCACTACTCAAAATGTGGTCCATGAAGCAAGAGCATGTTAGAAATGCAGAATCTCAGGCCCTGCCCAGACCTCCGGAATCAGAATCTGCACTTTCACAACATCCCAGTCGATTTCCATTTACATTAAAGCTTGGGAGGCGCTGGCTCAGCCCCTTAGACGCCCCTCACCAGCTGTCTACCCCAGCACCGAATGATCTGATTGCCTCTCCCCCCTCAAGAAGGACACTGCCTTCTTGTCCCCCAGAGATCCAAGCATGTTCACCAGATGCTCAGAGCCATTTGGCCACGTCACACGAGGACCGTGGACTCTGAGCTGAGGACGGGAAAATGGAAACATAGATTCTAACGAGGGTCGGCTGCATGATTTGTAGGGCCTGAGGCAAGGGAAAAATGCAAGGCCTTGGGTGGAGTCGGGGAAGTCGACCTCCCCTTCTCACAGCCCACCAACCCACCCATGGCAGACAGGCGACCCCCCAATTTCAACCTCCAACCTCCTCTAACCTCTGTGCCATGATACACTTGGTACCTAGATGAGGGGTGGGCAAGATGTCCCTGCTGAGTCACCCACCTAGTGCCCAGGCATTGTCCCTCACCCTGCCCTGAGACACCATCGGGATTGCACTGCACCCACTCTTACTGCACCTACACCGAGGCTCCTGAAGAGGGTTGAGGGTGACTCACGGAGGGATGTGAGTTTTCCTTGCTGACTAGACCCATTTGCTCCCAGAGAGAAGGTAGAGGAGGTCATGGGTTCTGGGGTGCCAACGTGTGTGGAGCAAGCAGCTGAGAGACCATCCCAGTGAGGCAGCAGGAGGCAGGAACACATGGGGGCTGAGGCTCCAAGCCCCTGGGGTGTGCTCCATTGTTCCATCAGATGTTACTCATGAAAACAAATAAAAGAGAAATGGTTAAGAACTACAAGGTTACAACTGCGGAACTTGAAGCCCCAAGCACGGGGCCCTCTGAGCATAGGACCCCATCACATGACTTTGAAGCCAGCTCTGCCTGGAATGTTCAAAGATCTGAAGTTGCCAATTCCACCTTATGGTGCCGCTGCCAAGCTCTGAACTGATGGTCATGTCAGCTCGGAACTTGAGGTTGAACAAAAGTTTCAGATTCCACACACCTCCTCTACCCTGCACCAGGCACTGTCAGACATGCTTCCTTAGTCAGTCCCCATAGCTATAATCATAGGATTGAACGAGGAAGGGGGCTAAGAGAACTCAAGTCACCTGCCCAAGCTCACACAGCTGGGAGGTGGCACAGCCAGGACTAGAACCCACGTCTCCTTGTCTACTTGCTAGTCTTGCCACTCTACTCATAGCCTCTTCTCATGTCGCTCCTGGGATGGGGGCTTGTCCCGAGTCTAAACCATCTGGTTCATTCTGAGATCTATCCTAGCCCTACACATATCCCTGAAACCAAGCTGAGTCGTTGTTAGGGACCAGGGAATAGGTCTAGGGACCAGCACCAGGTTAGTGGCTTCATGATCGAGGGTGTCGGGTGTCATTCATTCACTCACTCACTCATTCACTAACTGCCTAAGATCAGCTGACCACTGCCTCATCCTCTTCCCCAGGCTCCTCTTCCCCCATCACTTGGGGATCCAGCCAGTGCTCCCTGGTCATGAGCTGTGCACATCTTGGCCTTTGCACATGCTGGGGCTTCTGTTTGAGTGCCCCTGCCACCCCCACGCTTCCCTGCCTGGTGGGATCCTACCAAGCTCGAATGCCTCCTCCTGGGGACTCTCATCCCAGAATGTTCTCCTTGCCCCCTGCTCCCACGGCTTTCCCACCCTCAGCATGCCATGTCAGAGCCAGGTCCTTGGGTGTCTGTCCCCAACCCGGCCTGGTGAGACCTCCTTGAAAGCAGGGGTGTCCTTTATCACTCTGTCCCTTCTGCCTCACACATAGTAGGTACTCTGTAAGGGCTTGATGAATGAATGGGCATCAGGCTCTGTGGCAGGCAGTAAAGAGATGGAAGATTCTACCCTTAAGGTCTGATTGGGGTAGAGTGTGATTGGTGCCATAATAGAGTTTGTGGTGTGAACCCAGCTAGAAAATGAGTCATTTTATGGCCAAAGAAGGTGTGGGTTCATGTCGCATATGGCCTTGAAAGGTTTCAGGGGTTGGTAGGCCAGAGAAGGGGTGGGTGCAAAAGGCAGGGCCCTCTCTGGTGCTGGGGAGCACAAAACTGGTCAGTTTTGAGTGAAAGTGTGTGTGTGTGTGTGTGTGTTTGTCAGTGTGGCAGCAGAGGCCTGTTTGGTGGGAATTTGGAGCAACGTTTTCAACTGAGTGCATTACTCTCCAGGGCAAAGGATTTCTTTAAGAAGACTGAAAGATCAGCTTGGTAAAGCCTTCTGGCTGTAGTCTCTCTCTCTCACTGTCTCTCACTCTCTCTCACTCTCACTCACTCTCACTCACACACACACATCCACATCCTGCAGGGCAGAGGGCACCTGTGTGCTCTGGAGGGGCTTTAGGAGGGTGAAACAGAGCCCATTTCCCAGGAAGTAGGCCATCAGGTAGGCAGGAGGCACTGAGAAGCCAAGTAAGTGATGAGTGACGCCCGTGACAAAGATAGAGTGTCTTAGAAAGTCAGAGCTGGGAGGGATCTGAGAACTCAGAGGTCCACAGAAGAGGGAGGACTTATCCAAGGTCACTCCAAGGTCACTTCCAGTGCTAGAATCCAGGCTTAACCTTGGGTCTCCTGGCTGCAGATCCTTGGCCTGTGCCTGCCCCACAACTTATTCCTTCCTTGCTGGGGAGACGAGCCAGATAAAAGGTGCATGTTCGGGAACCACTGTGTCACCTGGATGGCCTCAAGCTCTCATGGTCCACCTGATAGCCAGAAAAACTCCTCAAGCCCCATCCCACTTATTCCTGAGGATTTTCAGGGTCTTCCATTTTCATGGCCACGTCTGGCTTCCAATTCTGCTCTCCTGGCTTCTTGTATCACTTCTCACAGTGGCTGTCTTCACTCAGTCTTGACTGCTCCTTACCCCCGTATGGGCACTCCTTGTGTCCATCAGGTGGAGCTAGATTCTGCTGCAATTACAAACAGCCCCCAAGTCTCAGTGGCTTAAAACAACAAAGATTGCTTTTTCTCTCACACTGTGTGTCCATTGTGGGTTCCGCTCCACAACATTCTCACTCAGAGTCAGGGTCACAGGCTGATGGGTCTCCCACAATCAGGAAATTCACCAGTCCCATGGCAGGGGAAGCAATGTGGCAAATGGTGCCTGACAGCACTGCTCACATTTCATTGGACAAAGTGAGTCACTTGAACACACTCAACTTCAGGGGCTTGGGAAGTACAGTCCTGCCCTGTCCCAGGAGGACAACCAGAGTATCCAGGAAAGACCTAATGACACCCAACTGGCTCCTCTTTCAGTCCCCAAGCCCCTGACACCAGCCAAGTATAGACCAGACTTTCTGAAAGGCTTAGATACAGTAGAAGGGGTTTGCAGTACTGAAACAGAAAATGGCTTAAAGGTGAATAGAAGACATCCTTGCCCTTCTGTCACTCAGCCTTTCCTGCTACACGGATTTCTTGCTGACCTCCTCTCCTCACACTGGCCTCTCTCCACATGCTTCCAACACCATTTTGTTGGTGGTGGGGGTGTTCATAATCTCTTTATCTGCCAAGACCCTCTCCCCCGTCCAGTGATGTGTTGGAGCTGGCTTATACCAATTTGCAAGTTTGTTGTGAAATTTTCAAGACTCTTTCAAGCTTGTTATTCGCCCTTTGGTAGCTTAAAATGGGCCAAGGTTGGAATGTTTACACCATGGAAATCAGCCAGTGCTACCAGTCAGAGTTTTTTTTTCAGAGAGCTGGTCATTAATCCTTTACCAATATACCCTTGTATACACTTTCTTCAGGACCAGCTAAATACTTTGCTGGGTCCAGTGCAAAATGAAAATGCAAGGCTCTTAAGAATTTCAAGGCAACAACAACAGAGCCTGAAACCAGGCATTAGGCCCTTCTAAGCGGGCTGTGGACAGGTCACACATCAAGGACATTGGCCCTGTCTCTACTCCATGTATACTCTCCATCCCTGGAGCCCCCACCCACAGCCATGTCTCCCTAGAGGTAACGGGAGAGCATACCCAAACAAAAGTCTGCACAAAATTTATTAAGCAAAACTATCCAGCTCTGCTTAGTCTCTTCTTTTCCATCTAAACAGCCCTCTTGGGCCTTATCTTTTGTAACCAAAAAGCTCCAAGGACCATCTAAAACAAAGGGAGCATCCTCCTCTGAGAAGAATCCTCCCCTCCTCTAGAATCTTCAGTTTGGCACCATTTCATTGTTTTAATAGCTATTTTTCTCCCATTTATGATTGGAAGTAAGTTGGGATGGCTCAGGCAGCTCTAAAGGGCAGGGTAGGAGTTTAGAGATGGTGGTGATATTTTCCTGACTTGGTAGCACTCAGAATCCTGCAAGCCTGACTCTGCAAGAAACTGCAGAGATCTTTAGTTCAGGGTTTAAGGTAAAACTGTAGCCATGGAATCAGGTTTGCAAACCAACTTTGACATGGAGAGGGCCGCCTTGACCCCTCCCCAGTCAGCCCCTCTGCAGGGCCCACTCTGTGCCTTGAGTCCTGTTTCCCATGTTCCTCCTGCCATCCCCAACCCTGCTGCCCTGCACTCAACACCCTGTCGTACTCTGCATCTTTGTTCACACCATCCCCTCTGCTCCAATTCCTTCCATTCTATAACACACTTGCTGGGCTCCTTTTTTTCTTTGTGAGGAAGATAAGCCCTGAGCTAAAATCCATGCCAATCCTCCTCTTTTTGCTGAGGAAGACTGGCCCTGGGTTAACATCTGTGCCCATGTTCCTCCACTTTTATATGGGATGACACCACAACATGGCCTGACATGAGGTGCATCGGTGCAGGCCCGGGATCCGAACCCGGGCCGCCAGCAGCGGAGCTCGTGCACTTAACTGCTACACCACGGGGCCAGCGCAGTTGGGCTCCTATTTGTCCTGCAAAACCTCTGGGTAGCGCTTGTGGCTTCCATGGTGAGACCCTCCCACTGCAGGAGGTGTGCACCTTGTTGGAGTATAAGTTACCTCTGTGGGTATCTGACCCTCTTCTTAGGCTGGAAGCTCCTCCAGGGAAGGGATCTGACTTATCCACCTCTGGCTGTGTCTCACCCATGCCCAGCATGGTGCCCACCACAGAGACTCCATCAGGACATGCTGACAGGATTGGCACAAAGGGAGACAGAGATGGGCATCTCTTAGGCTTGGAAGAGGCCAGAGGGAATGGAGAATGAAGGAGAGAGAACTGAGTTGTGTGGCAGATGTTGGAAAAGCAAGAAGTACAGAGATCTTTAGCAAAACTTTGCTAACAAAAGAGAGAAAACCCAGGACTAATTCCTCCACCAATGACTGCACTGACTAAATGCATTCTGGATTAAAGACACTGTCTCCAGAGAGGGGACTGGGGTGTGGCAGGAGCCGATGAGCAGTGCTGCTAAGGAGTGTGACAAATGAGGGTTTGCCTCTGATGGGCCAAGAAGGTCAGACTGTGGGGTGGAAAGTGGGCAGGGCTCAGCTGAGACACCAGGCATTGACCCAGTTGGGCAGACAGAGCTGGACTCTAGCTGGCGAGTTGGGGTGTAAGCCAAATTCCAAACTCTCCATGGACATCGTTGACAAGGGTCAGCTGAGCAGGCCCTGATGTCAGCCAAGCAAACCCAGATCCAAAGCAAATGCATCCCCAGAAGGGACCTGCAGGATAAGGGAAAGGAGGCCTCTGCAATCTCAGTGGGGCTGGGGCTCCTGCCGCCATCCTGACACTGGTTTGTAGCAGGGTTGGGCCATGGTCCAAGGCTTCTGCAGGGTCCCCAGGCTCACAGCTTTCCAGAGCTTTGCCAACCTGGCCCAATCCTTAAATCAGATTCCCAGACTGCCAGTGTTGCCTATGCAGGGAGCAGAGTGCCTGACCTGACGGCATCTGGTTTTTGCTCTTGTCCCTGGGGAGTAGATGTCTTGTAGACGTATCTGAGAAGAGCGCCATCAGTTTTACATACAGACTAGTCTTACACACACACACACACACACACACACACACACACATCCCTCCAGCCTAAAGAGAAAAGGATACCACGTGCAGATACCAGAACTGGCAAAGACAGCAGACTGGCATGAGGGTGATGACATCAGGACAGTAAGGGTGCTGACTGGGCATTCACGTGTCTCTGAGCTCTCCATGAGCCTGTGTGTGAGTCCCTTAGCTCTTTAGAGTTCAGATCCAAGAACAGCCATTTTTTCATGTGCCAAGGGTCTCAGAGAATCGAAAAAATAGAAAAGCCTGCATCAGCAATGCATATTTCTCCATTAGATATTTTCAGCCGCTCTTCAAGCACAGGCCGGGGCAGTTTTAGTAACCCAGAAGTGGAGAGCGGGTAACTGTCCCATTTTGCTTTCAAAGTGCTCCATTCGCTCAATTGTCAGAGCCCATTCATCCTGCGGTTCAGCAAGTGGCCTTGAGGGGACAAAGCCACGTGCCCTGAAAAGGGAGCAGAGCTGGCTCTGTGGCGTGTTTGTGATTTCCTAAGCTACTATCTTTGGACGTCTGCCACACAGCTCAGGGATGTCTCCACCCATTGAGCACCTTCCACTCCTGCTCTTGTTGTACTGAGGGAGTGAGACCCCAGGGTGGGGGTTTGCCCTCAGGCAACACACTGCTGGGAGAGGGGACAGCCCCCTGTGACACATCCCCGAGGAGGACAACACCAGGGGCCTCCAACAGCCAAAGTGCTGGGTCATCACAGAGGAGGGAGCAGAGAGCACACGTGGACAATGGGACCAGGGAGGGGCATCTGATGTGGCAGAGAAAGACAGAGACCACGGCAGGGAGATGAGGACAGGCTCCTAGGCTGGGGCTGCCCTGACTCCCGGGGGGGTTCACACTTTCTCTCTGGGCCTGTTTTCCTGTCCACAAATGGGGTGTACGACAGAGTCCCTATGGCATCCCCTATGTCGTTCAGCTCAAACCCCAGACACACTGGGGAAGTTCCCAGTTCTCCAGGGTGGTAGGAGATGGGGGTTATGAGCAGAGGCAGAGGAGGAACAGTTGGGAGGGGAGGGGGCTGCAGGAAGTAGCAGAAGTCTCTCTGGCATCCTTACAGCTCACCCTGGAGAGGAGACTCAGGCTGTGTTCTGGAGCTGGCTGGCTGGGGAGCATGGGTGGGGAGGAGGATGCTGGGAGGGGAGCCACAGCAAATGTGGCTGCCAGGGGTGCTCAGAGGGCCATTACCCAGCCTGGTGCTAAGCTGCTAGTGAGAAGGCATGTTCCCCAGTGCTCTTTAGGTGGTGACAGGGCACTTGCATGGGAGAATCTGGGTGTTTTTGCTTTTCTGTTTTCCCTCAAAATGGGGTTGTGGAGAGCTAGCATTTACTGAGCACCTTCTCTGCATCAGGCCCTCAAATTGTCCCATTACTTGCAGGGGTGACCTCATTTCACCTTCAGATTCTCCAGGAAAGACCTGAAGTTAAGAGATGTTAGGCATCTTGCTGGAGGTCACACAGCTGAGAAGCAGCATAAGGCGGATTTGAGCCTGCTCTGAGTGGGTCTCAAGCCTTAGCTCTTTTCACACCATCAGTGGCATTTCCTCTGAATTCTCTAGAGCCCTGAGTTCCTCTAAGATCCTTTAGGGTCACCCCAGCAGGTGGGCACTGAGGGTGCCAGGAAGGCTGGCAGCGAGAGCAGCTCCCATCCTCTGCCGGCTTCTGGGGAGTGTGACCCATGTTTAGAAAAGCCTGTGTTTGGTGTAGAGCTCTGCTGTCACCATCTTGAAATTTTGTCATTTTTTAAAGAAGGGATCCTGCATATTTGCTCTGCACTGGGCCCCACAAGTTACATAGTCTATCCCGCTGATGAGGTTTTCACATAAGGTGTCACTTGAGAAAGGTGTTTGCTGCTAGAGTCCCACGGACGGTGGCAGCCCCTGCCCTCTCCCTGGGCCCCTCAGCTCTGCTGGGACTTGGGGGCAGAGGCCCTTTGAGGGGCAGGAACTCCATGGCCGGAGCTTATACTGTGCTTCCTCTGTCAGTGAGGCCATCGTGTGTTTGCACCACATCTTTACCAAGGCCCGAAGACCTGCATCTCCAGCTGGCCCACTGGGGCCTGGGTGAGCAGCCAGCCCTGGCAGAGGTCCCCAGCCACCACCTGAGAAGTCCCTCTCCAAGGCCCACTCCTCCAGGCTGGCGGCACTTCCATCCTCCCCGAGTGTAACAGTAGCCCCTTAAAAACTCACATAATCCCTCAGAGGGAGCAGAAGAGGAAAGACAAGTTGGCAAAAGCTGTTTTTCTAGGAAGAAGAGATATTTTTAGTTTCTTATCTATTTTCCCTTTTAAAAATAATATATATGAACACATTTGAGAAAATTTGACTATCTAGAAAAGCAGAAAATGTTAAAAGCTATATCAACCATAGTTCTCCTTCTCAAAGATAACCACTGTAAACACATTGATGTGTTTTCCTCAAACTTTTTTCTATACACAGATCTTGGGATTCCCCCCCCATTTGATTTACATAATGTCACACATATGAATATTGAATTTGAATATTGATGTGTTTTTTTTTACTTAAGATTAGCACATGCTTTTTGATGGCTGTATGATGCTCCAGTACCTGTGAGCATGCCCTCATCCATGCAGCCATCTCCCATCATTGGCTCTTACAGTTGTCGCAACTACTAGAAACACTCATCTCTGCATCTGAAATGTTCATATGAGAGAGCGTCTCCTTGGGACAGGTTTCCAAAAGTAGAATGACAAAGAAAAGGTAGAAGCACGGTCAAGGCTCCCACTCCGTCCACCCTGCGTCACTGCTCTCCGAGCTGGCTGCACCGTCCTGATGGCCCCGAGGGCTGCACAGCAGGACCCCTGCATCGCGCCTCTCCCACACTGAGTGTGACCCTTTTATTGTTCACTTTCCTAAGTCAGAGAGCCCCGCTTTTCCCCAAGGTCACAATGAGAAGACTACCTAGAAGGAAAAGGTCTGCACTTCCTGTAGTTGCGTCATTGAAGGTGCTGTCCCTTGGGTAGTGTAAGAGCTCCCACTTAAGAGTTTATCGCAAAGGAAGCACGTTTTTCTTTTTTAATGGAGTTTATAAGCAGAGGTTTCAGTGGGTTCATCCCTGCCAATCAAGTATTGAAGGGCAGGTTTGGGGAGATTGGCTGGGCTTTCAGGGGCTGGAAGGCAGGGTATTGTGTATCCAGGAGGTTGGGACAGAGCGGGCCAGCAACAGACCCACCTTGCTGAACCTGGGGAGGCATGGAAGGACAGGGACACACAGATAAAGGGACAGAGAGCTGAGGGGACATGACCCGGGAGGGCATGTCATGTGGGGAGAAGCCCTGGAATGGGGGACTCAAGAGAGCTGGTTCCAGGCCAGCTACTGATTCACCTTATGACCACGGATGGGTCACTTCTGTCACTGGTGGGGCACTCTGGGAGGCCTCTTGGGGGAGCCAGGGCTGAGGGGGATGTGGAGCTGCAATTCAGTTACCACAGAGGCCTCAGCTGAACCCCCAAAACTCCGGAGCTGGGTGGCCCTTCAGACCCTTCAGGCAGTGGGGCACACCACAGCACCCACAACAGCCCTCTCCGACCTTCCAATACACAGGTGTCAGAGTAGACGGAGCCCCATCTCTATAAAGATCTGTGACTCTGATGTGGTCCCAATGCCTGGGGCCACCTATCTGGCCCTGGATAGGGCAGTGGTGCCAGAGTCATCCCCAAAGGCAAGGGTGTCTCTGGGTGGGAGGTCTGAGCCTGGCCTTGACCTCCGTGGGTGGGGCTGGGTGACCGAGGGTTTGTGGGGCATCTCACCGAGCAGACATGTTGGCCATCCTGCTGCCCGTGTTCAATTTCTATCAGGAGCTAGTATCCAGCCAGCAGTACAGCCTGCAGACCCTGGCCAACTGCAAGCAGAACAGTGACTGACAAGCTGCTGAAGCACTATGAGGCCAAACTGACTGCAAGGAGAGAGTTTTGGAGACCTTCCTTACTGACCCCATGTTCCAGCTGGCATTTAGCCCTGTCCTTGAGGGCAAATGCATGGGGAGCCCACTGGGGGCCATGACAGTGAGGGCCACATCTGGGAGGAAGCCACACCTGGGGGCACCAGGGGGCCATGGCCGGGAGAGCCCAAGCCCTAACAGGCCCCAGCTCTGGGCTGCCTGGAGAATGGGGTTAGAGCCAGCCCCTGACCTAGCGGACCGCAGGCCTGTCCAGCTCCACAGAGCAGGCAGTGTGGGAAGGCGAGGGGGAGCTCCTGGTCCTGAGCCCACCTCCAGGCCCTTCCTCTTGCTGGCTTAGAGCCTCAAGCTCTGGGCTCTTGCCCTAGACAAGACCCTGGAAAAGTCTCCACATTAGAGTCTGAGATCAGAAGTGCTGTGGGTGTCCGTCCTCAGCCCTGCTCATGGGAGTGCTGGGAGTTCAGAGAACCATCCTCCATCTGCTTTCTCTCTCCCTCTCTACATTGCTGCTTTCTCTGACTTGCTTCATCACAGTCTCTCTCCTTCCTCATCCTTGCCTCTGTCCCTCTCCCCCTGCCTCTCCCTCCTGCAGATTCCCAGGCACATTCTGACACTGCACGAGCTCCTGGCCCACTTTTCACATGCACATCCAGCCAACAGCCTGGACGACGCCAGGGCTAAACTGGGGGGGTTGTCTGGGTGAGCTCGCCTCCCGGGTGCCCCCGCCAGTGGACAGGCCAGGGCTGAGGATGCTCCCCAGTGGGAGTTTGCTGAGCCCCAGATGGTAAATCTCATGTTCAGGTTAGGATCCCAGGAGGTGGTGTTTGGGGGACCCCCAGCCTGCCCCACCTGGAAGCAGGGTCCCCGGAGCAATCTGAGTTCACAGCTGAAGCCCAGGGGGCAGTTGGTGGGATGGTGTGGGTGGTGTGCTGTCCCTGGCACAGTTGTGGTTCGAGGAAGGGCCCTGGGCACTCACGTGGGCCCATCTGCCAGGATGGGGATCGGCCCAGGGACTCACAGGCACTCTGCCAACTTCCTCTGTTCTCCAGTGTCAGTGTCTCACAACCTGTGGTATAGGAGCCCCAGAGGGGAGCCTGGGTGGTGGGCCTTCATGAGCCCAAGACTGCAGTCAACAGCAGGCAGTGTCACAAGTGGACAAGCCCATGACTTGTCCAGTGTCAGAGGCCCCAGCCCTCTGGTCAAGGCACCTCCGCTGCCCCTCTTTCAGTCTCCAAAGCCCAGGGGGAACCTTCCTCTGCCAGGGCAGAAGCAGGGGGACCAGGGAGGAGGCGCCTACAACAGCCCAGGCAGCAGTTGACGGTGGCCTGCACCAGGTGGTGGCAGTGGAGGTGAGGAGGAGGTTCAGATTCAGGGTGTGTTTTGAAGATGGAACCAACAGGAGTTTTTGATGCATTAGATGTGGGGAGAGAGAAGATGGGAGTCAAGGGCGATTCCAGAGTTTTTGGCTGAGAAAGCAGAAGGTTAGAGTTGCTGCTAACGGGGATGGAGAAAGGTGCAGGAGGGGCAGGTGTGGAGGGGGAATCTTTCTTGTTTCATTGGAGCTTAACTGGGGGCATGTTGAACTTGAGATGGATAACAGTTGTGGAGAGGACAAGAAGAGAGCAGGGCATTTGAGTCTGGAGTGTAAGGGAGCGAGCCATTCGGGAGCCATCAGCTCGGAGATGGGATTATAGTCACAAGACTGGTGAGATCACCAGGGGAGTGAGTTTAGGCAGGAACGAGATGTGCACCAGGAGCTAGGCCCTGGGCTCTGCACCTTATGGAGGCCAAGATATGATGAGCAGCCTTGTACTCAGTGATGGGCTGCCAGAAGCTGCAAAGGAGGGTCGGTCTGCAGCGTGTGAGGTGCTGTCCCCAGCTCTGCCAACCACTCAGTGCCCTAAATGGCTTCCCGAGTCCAGCAAGAGGCAGCCAGTAGGGCCACGGATCCCAGCTGGGCAGAGGGAGGACCAGGCTGGACCAGGGCAGGGCACAGGCCCCGGAGTGGAGGTTCATTCAGGGAGCAGATGTAATCAGAGCGTGATTGTAGACTAACAGAAACCATTGTGGGGTGGAGACCCCAGTCCTCTCGTGCCGCAAGTAGCCAAATCCTGCACACTTCCCCAAGGAGAAGACTTGGGACACCAGCGAGGCTCCTCATCCCTGCGGGATGCCCTGTCCTGGTGCGGGCAGGGGTGAGGAAGGCACATGGGTGCCAAGGCATTTATTCTAAGATCCTGATCCCCTTTCCCACAGCCTACTCGTCCTTTGTCCCACCTGATCACCTGCACCTGGCCTGAACACAGCCCTACTGGCACAGAAGAGGGTTTTCCTATCAGCCTGACAGCAGCCCTTTCATCCTCCTCTCTCCCTCCGGGGACTGAGGCAAGCTCCCAGCCCGGCAGGAAGCCATCAGATAACAAACCCTCCCTGGCTGTGCTCAGAAACACTCCTCCCCTGGGGCTGGCTCTCTCCTACCTCTGGCCTTTGTCCTGCTTTTTCTCCTGAACCTCATCTCTTGGGCTCAATGTAACCCAGGTCATCAGTTTCAGTTCCCCCGGGAGCCTGCGGCCCTGGGAACTCCTCCCCAGCTGCGTGGACGGTGTGGCTCTCAGCACAAAACCCAGCCGGGGCTGGCAGGAGTCCTGAGCAGCTGCAGCTGGCACTTGTCTAACAGTGAAACTAGTGTTGCTACTCTGGGATCGCCCCCTTGTTTGTAGCAAATACGGCCCTCCTCAGCAAAATCCCCACCCTCGTCAAAAGAAATGGTTCTGCTTACTTTTGCTCACCTCCAAATATGAGTCCATCTCCAGGGAACTAGCATATCTTTGAAAGGTGCCTCCCTAGAAGAGGGCTAGGGCCTGGGTTGCTGAGAGCATTGCTGGGAGGGACGGACTGAGGCTCCTAAGGAAGAGACCCCATCTCCATGCCCCAATCTGATAACCAGAAAACAACGGATGATAATAGTTTTATAATAACAACTTTGAAACCAGTGATAATAGCAACAGTGATCACTGCCCTTTATTCAAGCACCTGCCGTGTGGGCTGGGCCTGAGGTCAGCACGTGAAATGCGTTGTCGGGGGAAGAGAGAATCTCCCTCTGCCCTTTTCCTTAAGGTTCTTAAGGCTGGCCAAATAATTAACAAGACAGGTTAGCAGGAGAAAATAATACCAAGTTTAATAACATGTATACATGGGAGAAAGCAGGGACACTGCGTTTCTCCACAATAGCAGAAATTCTCGTCTTAAATACCATGTTCAGCCAATGACAAAGGAGGATGTTGGGGGTGGGGGTGTCAGTTACAGGAGATTATCACTAAAGCACTGTAAACAAGAGTAAGGTTTATTATGCAGTTTTAAGGCCTCACCTTCCACATTGATAAGTTTCTAGAAATGAGGTCATCCCCCCTCTTCCCAATACAGAGAGGGAGATACCTTTACAAATGGAGACTTCCCTTGTAAATGATTGTCTGGCAACTCCTCGCAGGGCCATCCAGAGAATGTGGCCAGAGAGACAGAACTTCCGATAAGATGGGCTTGTTGGTGCCTTTTCTATTGTAACCTCTATCCTACATTATCTTTATAGCAGTCATGATAATAACTCCTTCCTGAAACAGATCTTTTGTTTTAAATTCTTTAGGCAGTTTGGGAGGGGAAACTCAAATATTCTTCCTGAGTTCCCTGAGTCCTTATTGTCTTCAGCTCGAAATAATCCACATACCAGAGTGGTGCTTCCTGGGGTAGCTTGCCCTGAGCACCATCAGCGTTCTCTTCCATCCTCACTCTGACCTTCTACAGGTGAGCAAACTGAGAGTCAGAAGGGCCCAGTAATTGCTCATCACGCTGAGTTCATTAATCACGGATCCAGCTCAACCAGTGTCATCTCTCATTGCTCGGAGGGTTAAATTGGACAGTGTCTACTACCACACACATTAACCAGCCCTCTTGGTGATCTGGTCGTGCTTGTAGAATTTGAGGCATCAGCAGACAAATAAGAGGTTTTGTGCTTTTCTTGGAGTAGGTGGGGTACTTTTTCCAGACTCTCCTCCCCACAAAATTACTAACATCCTAAGATTCCTGAAAACCCACCAAGGCTCTTAGCAAAGTTGGCAACTCACAGGCCTCTTTTCCCACCAATGCTATTTTTAAAAAGCAGTTAAATGGCGCCACCTGCTGGAGGAGGAGTGTTGCGGCAGTCAGAACAGGACAAATAGGAGAGTTGTCCTTATTCTCAGACTAAGGGGCAAGGTGTGTTCTGCTTCCCCCCAGAAGTGCTGGAGCCTACGGGAGTCAGTCTTTCCATGAGCCAGTGCGATTGCCAGGTGCTCAAAAACTAAGCCATTCCAGGGCCGAACATTAAGGAAGCAACTGTATAAAGTGCATTGGAGGAGGGGTGGAAAGAGTAAGTGCAAAGGCCCTGAGGCAGGATGGGTGGGTGGAGTTCGATGGATGGAGATAAGACCAGTAGTGGTGTGGGGCACAGAGTAATGAAGAAATGTTGTTTCCTGTACTCCCGTCCTCCTCTCAGTTTTGCCGTCTCTTTTCCACGTGGTTCAGACTTTCAGATCAGACCTGCTTTCTAGCTATTAATCTCCATTTCCTTCTCTCTGAAATAAGAACACCTGTCTCCTTGGGCTGTCAGAAGGATGATGTGAGCTCATGCCCATAGAGTGCCCAGCACAGCAGGTATTCAATATGCATGCTCTTTCCCCCTCCGTGACCACAGTCTCCACCTGAGCATCTTGGGTGCCAGGCCTTCTTCCTAGGTCTGGCCAGAGGCCCGGCATTCCCTTCTTCCTGAGAGGTGGGGGCAGCCTGTCTCTGACTTATTTTCTGTCCCCACAGGATAATGCACAATGAAGTAAACGAGACAGAGATCATCCAGGAAAACATAGCCATGGAGTGCATGATCATCAAAGGCTATGAGACCCACCTGGACACCAGCCAGACTTTTGTGAGACAGGGCATGGCACCCTGCCTCCCCCCAACCTCAAGGTAGGCCCCAGCAGTGGTGGCATTCGGGGACACCACCAGTTGGTTTGGCTACCTTGTGCCAAAAACCTGCCAACATGATTGTGGAGTATTCCAGGGCTGCTGGAGGAATGTGACAGCTGTATGTAGATGTCGGTATCTGCACACATGGATGCAGATATTACTGGTTTTCACAGTGCCCTTCTCTCCAGATGTACACATGATTCTTCCCAGATGCCCTTGATGTGTCTGTGGATGTCATAGTAAACACTGACATGTCCTTTTGGGGAGAGAGGAGTGGAGGATGAAGACAGATACTGATTGGCCCCGTGAATCACAAGCATGTTCAGCATCCGAGTGGAAGTCGTGTGGGTCAGTCCCTCTGTCCCTTGCTCATCATCCTTTGCCCCTTGCGGGAGGCCGTGATCATAGCAGTTCTCACGGGTAGGAGGTTGCCTTCACCCTCAGCCTCCACTCTCCTTGGGAGCCGTGTTTGAGAGGCACAGCCCTGTGAGGGGGCAGCTAGAGGCTGTGACTGAGGGGACTGACTTCCAACTCGGAGACGTTAGAGCCACTAGGACTTTGAGAGTCAGCTCTTCAGATTCCACTTGCTGTGGGACCCTCAGCTTCTGCTTGCATGCCCCCGAGGTGACCTCCACCTCAGATGGGCCTCCTGAGTTCCTTCTATCCAGCCCTGGGATTCTCTGAGCAGATGAAAAGCTCGCCAGACCCTCGTGCGCCCTGTGCAGCTGCCTTTGGCCCCTGCTGCCCTTAGCAAGGGTATTGTTGACTTGGAGTTCTGTCCTGAGCCCCTCTGTGTGGCCCCTGTGCCTTTTCCCTAGGCTGACCCTGTGACCTGCTGGGCCCAGAGCCAGCCTTCCTGTGTCCTGGCTCCCCCTGAGCTGCATTGGGTCCAAGTTGGAAGTGCCCCAAAGAATGACCTCTCCTGGGGTGGGCAGTGTCACCACAGTCCAGGAATCTGCTCCATTGCCCTGAGCCCAAGCATTTCCTCCCCTCCTGAGGGGCTTGGACTTGAAGACCAGACAAGGGGGCCCAGCAAGGTTCCCGGCAGTGATGGATGTGGGCAGGAGGCAGAGTGGTGGTCCAGAGCAGGCCTGGGGAGATGGAGCGTCAGGGAGGGCTTCCCGAGGAGGCATCACTGGAGTCGAGTCTTGAAGGGTAAGTAGGAGTGCACAGGGTGGAAGGGTGAAGGATGGGGCTCCTTCCAGGCCAAGGAGCAGCACTCAGGAGCCACAGGTAACTTGCCCTGGAACTAGAGTGGGAGCAGAGAGGGGAGGCGGTGGTAAGGAAGGAGAAGTGCTGGAGCAGCCTGCTGGCGGGCCTTGAAAGCCTGAGTCCCGAGGACAGTGAGGAGCTGGCGGAGTAAGTGGGGAGAGGAGGCCTGGAGCACGTCTTAGGGGAGCGGGGATGGCAAATGTGTTCATCACAGTCCCCTGCTCTGCCCGGGAGTGGCTTCCGAGTGCACCTTGTTGAGAACTGGGGCGCTCTCTGGGCTCTGCAGCCCAGCATGTCGTGACTGATGGGTGATGTCTGCTGCGGCTGTGTGTGGCAGCAGGTGCCCTGTGTCTCTTGCTCATCCCTCTGGGTCAGAGCCAGCTCCACACTTGTCCAGCCTCCTGCCTCCTCCAGACCCAGCCCTAAAGAGGTACAGCCTTTTAGATACAGGATACAACCTTCCTTAGAGAGGGAGTACAAACAATACCCTAGTTGGCCTAAATTCAGCCACCAGTTAAGAAAGCCTTCAGGTTCAACAATATACTTATCTTAATTTCAATCACAGAAACTAACTCCTAATCTAATACTGCATTAATCTATTAATTCATAGAAGTAGTACTGTTACTATAAGCAACAAGAATTATTTCTCCTTGCATAATCTTATAACAGATAATCACCAAAAGTTAACAATAAAATAAATTCAACCCAATAATTATTTATTACATTAATTGTTAACCCAACACAGGTAGGCATTCAAGGAAAGATTTAAAAAAGTAAACTCTGCAAACACAGCCCCCACCTGTTTACCAAAAGCATCTCCTCTGGCATTTCTGGTGTTACAGGCACTGCTTGCCCAGTGACACGGTGTAAAGGCCGCAGTGACTGGACCCTGCAAAGGCAGCATCATCATTTGTTGTCTAAATGAGGACTTGTATGAACAGCCACTCGAGGGTTTTACTCTCTTTTACTTTTAATCAGTGAAATTGACCTTTCCCTGAAGAGGCGGGAATGACAAAATAAGACAAGAAGACCCTATGGAGCTCCAATTAATTCAAAAAAAAAAAAATTAAGCCAAATCAAGGGATAACAAATCTTAAATGGACTAACAATTTTGGTTAGGGTGACCTCAGAGAAGAAAATAACCTCTGAGTGATTAGACCAACTAGTCAAAATATTTCATCACTTATTGATCCAAAATATTGATCAACAGAACAAGTTACCCTCGGGATAACAGCACAATCCTATTCTAGAGTCCATATCCACAATAGGGTGTATGACTGCGATGTTGGATCAGGAAATCCCAGTGGTGTAGCCACTATTAATGGCTCATTTGTTGAATGATTCAAGTCCTATGTGATCTGAGTTCAGACCAGAGTAATCCAGGCAGTTTCTATCTATTCCATATTTCTCCCAGTAAGAAAGGGCAAGAGAAACAAGGCGTACTTTACAAAAGCACATTCAAACTAATAGATGATATAATCTTAATCTAATATATATATGTATATAGCCCTGCCTATGAACGGGGTTTGTTAGGCTGGCTGATTAATTGAATGAAACGTAAACCTGTATAGCCAGAGGTTCAATTTTTCTCCCTAACAGCATGTTCATAATCAATCATCTTTTATTAATTGTCCCCAATCTACTTTCCATAGCATGCCTTACACTAATTGAATGAAAAGTATTAGGTTATATATGACTTCGTAAAGGACCACACATCATTGGCCCCATGATCTGTGGAGACAACAGTATTTACATCAGTGTCACAAGGCCATCAGCTGGAGTTCACACTGGAAAACGTACCCAGGAAGACAGCCTACAAAGGACCCATTAGCACACAACAGAACAAGTAATGTGGACTTTTGTCGATGACCCTGTGAAAACATACCTGGGAAGACACCCTACAAAGGACCCACTAGCACACAACTGAACAAGTCATGTGGACTTTTGTCGATGACCTAGTATTTAAAATGGTAGGATAAAGATGCAGGACTCTAAAGTGTTCATGGAAATGCTGAATGCACAACTCAGAAATAAGGAATAATCGACAAGGTAAACCAACTTCAATAGATTTATAATTGCTTACATGTACACAGGAAGAGTTTTTGCTGAACAATTAAGTATTCGTGTATTTGTCTTGATGAAAACATGAAACTTTATGTTGAATAAAAATGGGCCATTTTCCTGTATTAGTACATTACTACTCATCATTTAGTCAATTTCTATAGTTAATGGAGTTATAAACATAATTACAAAGTCATGCATCCATCAGAAAACAACTATGAATGAATCTGGAAATTGTAGGGCCAAAAATAATGTTTTCAATATTATGTATTAGAACATGTATATACATAACAAGGATGAGAGAAAACTTTGATTAAAGGAGATTAAAATGTAATCTAATCTTAAAAGAGTAAAAAGGGTGTCAGTCCTGGGAGACTGGGGATAGGCAGTAAAATTTCACAGAATTCTGAGACTGGAAATGGGCCATTCCCTACTTTCATTTTTTTATTGTCGTTGCCAAGGGAATTTTTCCACCAAGAACAGAGAGATGGAGGGGAAAGAGGACATGGAAGGATATTACAGACGTGAGAAGGTTTCCATTTTCAGGACACCTTAGAGCAGCCAGGTGTCCATATTCTAGACCATGTAACCACAAAGAATTTCCCCTGGCAGATGCCTTCTGTAGCTCTTCCCTCCAAATTTACACTCATTGCTCCTGGTGAGATCATCCTAAATGAGAACAGGCTGGGAGAAACACAGAGCTGCCTGGAGGAAAGCCCATCTTGTAAATTGACCCTGTGCTGGAGCTGGCTGGGCAGAGGACAGGAGCTGCACGATGGATACCGACCCCTCTTCAGTCCAGGGACTTTCTTTTATTGCCCAAAGCACTGGCTGTAACACTGAAGTTCGCTGAAGGCCAATGGGATGAGGTGTAAGACTAAGGTGTCGATAAAACACATGATGCAACATGTTTTCATGTGTAGCAATATGTGCACAACTAGGGAGAAGGGCCCTAACGTCTTTATGATCCTTAAGGGGAATTTGACTCACACCAATTTAGGGATCATTGGCAATAATGTGTCATGTAGAAGAAGGATCGTCAATCTAAACGAACTTATTCACACACTCAGTGTCCTAGTCTGTATGGGATGTCGTAACAAAAATACCATAGACTGGGTACTTTATTTTTTTTGCTGAGGAAGATTCACCATGAGCTAACATCCATGCCTGTCTTCCTTTATTTTGTGTGTGGGTCACCCCCACAGCATGGCTGCTGATGAGTGGTATAGGTCTGTGTCCAGGAACTGAACCCATGCTACCAAGAGGAGCTCACTGAACTTAACCAGTAGGCTGTGGGGCAGGCCCCTAGACCAGGCACTTTGGCACTTTTGGGGTTCCTTTTGTGTGTGTGAGGAAGATCAGCCCTGAGCTAACATCTGATGCCAATCCTCCTCTTTTTTGCTGAGGAAGATTGGCCCTGGGCTAACATCTGTGCCCATCTTCCTCTACTTTTTTATGGGATGCAGACAGAGCATGGCTTGACAAGCTGTGCATCGGTGTGTGCCCAGGATCTGAACCTGCAAACCCTTGGGCCACCATAGCGGAGCACCCACACTTAGCCACTGCACCGCCGGGCCATCTGTAGACTGGGCACTTTTAACAACAGAAGTGCATTCCTCACAGTTCTGAAGACTGGGATGTTCAAGATCTAGGTTCAAGCTGATTTGTTTTTGGTGAGAGCTCTCTTCCTGTTTTGCAGAAGGACAGCTTCTTGCTCTACCCTCATCTAGCAGAGAGAGCTCTGGCCCTCCATCTCCCTATAAGGGCACTAATCCCATCATGGGGGCTTCACACTCATGGCCTCATCTAAGCTAATTAACTCCCAAAGGCCCCACTTCCAAATACAATCACTTCGGGGATTAGGATTTTAACTTATGAAATTGGATTACGTAGACATTCAGTCCATAGCATTCATGAAACCAACAATTAACACATATTTATAGAAGTCATACAGCCCCAACTGAAGAATGTTCTGGAGATCATGTGGCAAATGATACAATGTCTTTCCCTTTACAGAGTCTTCTAGTGGAGGCAATAAAAATTAACAGCCAAACAAAGCTTGTGATATTAAAAAGCTAACATAGATCAATTATGACAGATTGTATTTACAATCGTTTTCTGGTAAGACAGGTCTGATTATCAGAGTCCAGATTAAGCAAATTCCCCTGGGTGAGGGCATGTGTGGCTATCTCACCTAAAAAGGCTCTTTCCTTTTTGAAATTTTATTTCATCTAGTCCTGTTTGCTTCCACATCCCTTTGGTGTTTTCAATCTTACAGTATTTATTAAATCAACGTTTAATTGTTGCTCTGCCTTTACCACAACTGACTGGAAGCAGAAGTTACTGGACTTGGCTGAAATGAAATTTCAGTTCATTTTTCCTCCTCTTTCTGCTCAGACTCTCTTCTCTCACTGTTGAAATAGCAAATGCCTTAGGGGAGAAGCCACGTGGAGCTGGTGCTCACAATCTTCTGCTTCCCTCATCTCAGAGATTGTAGACCCCCAAGTCCTGTCTGCACGGGATGTTCTAAGACCCTTCAAACAGCTGTTCTGTGTGCATTGTACAGCTTTTCTAGCTGCCCCAGGAAAGCTACTCAATAAAAGTGGAAGCTGCATTAATTTTACCCTGAAATGTTTTAAACCAATGAGCATTTGTCATTTTTCAATGAGTATTTCTATAATTTTATAAGAACATTTAAATAGGAATTTTAACAGCAATAATGGCTGTTCTTTGGCCAGAATTCCATGTCATTCATTGTTTGAAATTATATCTAAGCTTTGATGGACTCTCCTCAGTGCCTTTTAAAATATCACTGTTCCTTACATTTAAATATCTTGTGATGGGTTTGTATCAGTCACCTCTTTTGTACCATTTCAGATCCTCTTGGGTCCTCCTATCCTTGAGTCGTATGTCATTTAGCAACCAGCTTTGCAGGTATCATATTTGTTTTATGCAAGTGCCTCCTGACTGCTCCTCACATTTTGTCCCTGTGCCCTCTGCCTCTCCCTCTTGCCCCGGGGTGTCCATGTTGATGCTGAGGTGTGAAAAACTTCCTGATCAAGCCCACACATGCACGGCCATGCTCCTTGTTGTATGGATGTGTGTGTGTTCAGCAATTCTGTATGGTCACAGGGTGCACGGCTATTATGGCATCTATGTGAAGGTGTGTTTTGTTGATGTCTGTGTGTGTTTAGAGAGTTCAAGTCACTGTGGGCTCTGAGACAGTGAGTGGTCTGTAAGTGTGTGAGTTTGTGTGTATGTTCTGAGTATCAGTGTGCATTATCAGGTGTAGTTTACAGACTGAATGCTGATGGTCATTTACAAATAGTGTGTATGTGGGTGTGGGTGTGTTGTCAGCATTTCCATGTGTTCAGAGGATGTCTGTCATTGTGGGAATGTGTGGAATAAGTATGTTGTTACAGATCAGCATGGGCACCAACACTGTTTGCCTGTTACTAGTTCAACACTCAACACCCCTGAAGAAACATTGAGTCCAGACATTCACAGGCCCCATCAGGCCCACAGAGATCCTACTCAGCTGTTTTCTTCCCATCACAGAAATATGAACAGGTAGCCAAGGACCACTTGATATTTGAGAAAATCCTCTAGCATGAAAAATGGAGCAAGAAACACATACACTGAAGTGAAGGACTAAAGGAGTAGCAAGGAAATCCAGAGATCATAGTGAAACTTCAATTGCATATCTAGTAACATCTTCAAAACAATTAGACATGGGCCGGTCCCATGGCCTAGTGGTTAAGCTCAGAGAACTCTACTTCAGCAGCCCAGGCTCCATTCCTGGGCATGGACCTACACCACTCATCAGTGGCCAGGCTGTGGTGGCAACCCACATACAAAATAGAGGAAGAGTGGCACAGATGTTAGCTCAGGGTGAATCCTCATCAGCAAAGGAAAAAAAAAAGAAGATAAAACATCCATTAAGTGTATATATATATATGTATTGATGTTACTGCACAATATTGGGGTTCTCTTGCCCAATGCACATTAAAAAAGCCAGTTATTTTGGCATCAGCTTTTGGGAAAAGAATTGTAGCTTTATTTTTGTGAGATTTATCTGCAAGGAGACAGGGGCCATGTGTCTGTCTCAGATCTGTCTCCCCGATCCAGGGCTTGGGGCACAATTTATGGGATGAAGGGCAGGGCGGTCTGACATGTGGAAGTAGATGATTGGAAGTAAGGAGAAGTGAGGTAATTGATGATCTTCACAAGCAAAGTCAAGCTTTGTGGCTCTTCATCGGATGTGTGTTCAGAAATTGGCAGTGTTACGATGATCTGAGGATGGAGCTTTTAGCTGCTTGATGTCAAAAATATCATTTATCGAGCATTTGCGCAGGTGTAGTTGATGGGTTGGTGGTGTCAACTGGCCTGAACTGGACTAGGGGTCTCAGTTCCTGAAAGAAAACTCTTAACTACTCTGTTGATAAGATGGGGTCAGTTGAACTGGTCCTGGAGGGCCCATGGTTATGTTGGTATATGCATATATATGCATATGCCTGAGATTATCTATATGTGTGTTAAATGTAGAATATATGCAAAACCAGACTCTAGTGAAAGTGGTCAGGACAGATTTTAATCAGTAATATACCACTGCAATAGGGAAGAGGGAACAGGGTGAACTGAACTCAATTTGATTTGTACAGAGGTGACTGGGCATTTGAAAGGGAGAATGAGGGAGCAGGCAGAGGGGTGAGCAGGGGCTCAGTAGAGTCAGGGAGGGAAAAGTTACAGAGTGTTGGTCAGTGCAGTGTAATCTGGCCAGTTGTGTCTGCTGGTTGGAAATGATCAAAGTTTCACTTTTCTCCTCTCACAGAGTCTGGGAGACAGACACCCTATCCTCATCTCAATGAATGGCTCTCAGGACCTTGAGAAATGCATTCCTTGGTTATTAGAGACACTTATATATATAAGTGTCTCTAAATATATATTTATATATATATATAATATATATATATATAAAACTCAAAAGGACAGAGGAAATATTCACAGTTGTAAGCACTTTTGGGTAAATGCTCTAAGAAAGGGATGTCAGAGGCAAATGACTGAGTGTTGGCCAGAACAAACAGTCAGTTCTTTTGGCTGCTTTGAGCTTTCTCAGGCCGACACTCTTTAAGGGGGCAGGGGTCATCCTAGGGATGTGGATTTGAGCTGTTAGAAACTGTGTCAGTGTTTAAGTCTTATAATGCGTGTGGAGGTGTGAAACCATTTGTGCTGAGAGGCTGTAGTTATTATAGGATAAGATTGAGGCCTAGTCAAGAAGAGGGCTCAATGGAGCCTGGCTTGAGTTTGGTCAAGTACAGGATCATATATAGAAATAAGATATGTACATTTTTTGGATAATATAAATCATTATATTGAATAATATAATATATTGAATTAAATAATATATATAATGAATATATATTGAATGTGTATAAATAACATAAGTATGTGTACATATATTTGAATTAAATAATATAAATATATAAAAGAGAGTGACATCAACATCATGGCAGAGTGAGCTTCCCCTATTGAACTCTCCTCCTCTAAGACACAACAAAGAGGACATTCATAGTCCAACAGAAGCTATTCACAAATAATATAAATATATATATGATTTCAAGGAATATTCAGACATAATAGAAATTTCCAGGGCCAGCTCCGGGGCTTAGCAGTTAGGTGCACGCACTCCACTGCTGATGGCCCGGGTTCGGATCTCAGGTGCGCACCAATGCACTGCTTCTCCGGCCATGCTGAGGCGGCGTCCCACATACAGCAACTAGAAGGATGTGCAACTATGACATACAACTATCTGCTGGGGCTTTGGGGGAAAAAAAAAGGAGGAGGATTGGCAATAGGTGTTAGCTCAGAGCCAGTCTTCCTCAGCAAAAAGAGGAGGATTAGCATGGATGTTAGCTCAGGGCTAATCTTCCTCACAAAAAAAAAAAAGAAATTTCCAGAATTAATAAAAGACTTCTATTCTAGATTCAGGCAGGTGAACACATCTCAAGCATAATTAAAAAAAAAAAATCTAGAGTTAGATCCATCCAGGGAAACCAAAGAACACCAAATACAAAAGAAGATATTCAAAGCCCCACAGAGGGACAGAACACTTACAGAGACTTACATTTAGAGCTATGATACATTTCTTAACAATGGAAGGCAAGAGAGAGTTGGATTAAATCTTAAAGATACAGAGAGAAAATGACTTTCAGTGTATACCCAATCACACCATATCTCAAGAACTGGGGTGAATTACAGATATTTTTATGCAAACATTTACTAAGAGTATTACCACCAACAAATGCTCATTAAGGAACTTCTAAAGAATGTACTTTAAGGGGGCCAGCTACCCAGTGTAGAGGTTTAAGTTCAGCACGCTCTGCTTCCAAGGCCTGGGTTCATGGGTTCAGATCCTAGGAGTGGACCTACACCACACATCAGCCATGCCATGGTGGTGACCCACATACAAAATAGAGGAAGACTGGCACAGAGGTTAGCCCAGAGCTAATATTACTCAAGGAAAAAAATTAAAAAGTAAAATGAATGTACTTTAACAAAAAATTGATAGAAGAAATGCTAAGATGTAAAAATGGATTGTGAGGATAAAAAAGGGTAAACATCTGAATAAATCATTGAAAGCATGACTTTACCAAACAATAATAATATTGACAATGTATAACAGATGGAGTTAAAAACTAATGACAAGGGAACTTCTGTTTTAGAGTAGACGAGGACAGGAAAGCACTCTTGCTGCAAAACCGGACAAAGCCAGATAAATTATAGATATATTTTTAGAGCATCAGAGAACTTCAGGACCAACCAACTAAAATTCCAGAAAGAAGAAAAACTCTTTTATGTGAGCAAGAATTTTTACCTTTCTTTCCCCCAGAAGCATTTTCTGATTCTGGGTGCCTGTTGAGGATCTGGCTTGCTCAGTCTGAGCCTCGGCTAGAGAAAAGAGAAACTAGGCAAACTTGTAGTGATTCTGCAGGACTGGTGTGGCAGAGGAAACCTGAGGGCTTTCACACACACAACTGCTCTTCCTCACAGCACCTGTGCTAAGTTTTGGTGCCACACAGGAATCCGGGGAACTAGGCCAAAGCTTCCATAAAGCAAAGTGAAACATCCAGAAGTGGTGGAAGTGGCCTAAGTCCAACATACTGCTAGTCTGACCTTCAGGGAATGTGCCATATTGTGAAGCGATGTAAGGTAGGAGGCTGGAGAGCTGCGCTGAGATGTCTGAAGGGTGTAGCTGAATTTTCTGTGGGCTCCCAAACCTGAGGAGACAGAGATCTACCAGACTTAGAACCAGACGCCTGTGCGGGGGAGGGGAGCAGAGCAAACAGGAACAGGGGGAAAGCGGAAGGGCTGGGTTTACTAAAAGTGAGACCCAGCCCCAAGTCTGATCAACATCTGATTGGACTCAGGTGCTCCAACCTCACTGTTTCCCAATGAAGGAAGACAAGGTCACGTGGAGCCTCTCGAGTTACATTACACAGACCTTCCAAAGACACTGGTGAGAGGATGGAGAAGGCAAGCCACAGACTGGGAGAAGACCTTTGCAAATCACATATCTGACAGGACTATAAAGAACTGTCAAAACTCAGCAATAAAAAAATCCAAGTTTAAAATGGGCACAGAATTGGACACTTCACCAAAGAAGATAAACAGATGGCAAATAAGCTCATGAAAAGATGCTCAACGTCATTAATCATGAGAAAAATGCACATGAAAACCACATTGAGATACTGCTATGTACATATTAGAATGTCTAAAATTAAAGATGTTGACCATACCAAGTGTTAATGAGGATGGAAAGTCACTGGAACACTACTACATTGCTGGTAAGAACACAAAGTGGTTCAGCCTCTTTGGAAAACAGCTTTCAAGTGGAGTTTGTTATGCTGCTGTAACAAATTAGCACAAATTTCATGGCTTAAAACAGCTCAGATTTGTTTTACAGTTCTGTAGGTTAACAGTCTGACACGGGTCTCCTTGGGCTAAAATCAAGGTGTTGGCAGAGCTAGGTTCTTTTGGGGGGACTCTAAAGGTTAATCCATTTCCTAGCCTTTTCAAGCTTCTAGAGACCACAACATTCCTTAGCCTATGGCCCCCCTCCTCCACCCTCAAGAGCAAGAACTCGGCATCTCTCTGGCCCTGCTTCCCTTGTTGCATCTTTTTTCTACTCGCCTGCTGTTCTTTCCCTTTTAAGGGCCTTTGTGATGCACTGGGCCCACCTGGATAATCCAGGATAATCTCCATATTTTAAAGTCAGTTGATTAGCAACCTTAATTCCATCTGCAAACTTAATTCACCTTTGCCAAGTAAACTAATGTATTCCCAGGTTCCAGGGATTAGGACATCTTTCTGGGCCATGACTTTGCTACCACAAACAGTTTTTAAAATAAAGTTAAACATACACATACCATGTGACCCAGCAATTCCACTTCTAGGTGCTTACCTAAGAGAAGAAGACTAACGTTCACACAAAAACTTGTTTGCAAATATTTATAGCAGCTTTATTCATAGTCAAAAAAGACAAAACTGAAAATAACTCAAATGTCCTTCAACTGGTGGATGGATAAACTGTGGTACATTCATACAATAGATACTACATTCAGCAATAAAACAGAAGGAACTGCTGATACAGGCAACAACATGGATGAACACTAAACTGAATGTATTGTGCTACATGAAAGAATCCAGACTCAAAAGGCCAAATACTGTAGGATTCCATTTATATGATATTCTAGAAAAGACAAACCATAGGGAAAGACAACAAATCATTAGTTGCCAGGGGTTAAGGGTGGGGGAAGAGTTGACTACAAAAGAGCAGCTGAAGGGAGTTCTGGGTGCTGGAACTGTTCTGTATATTGAATGTGGTAGTGGCACAGCTCTATGCATTTGTCAAAACAGTTGTACAAAGAGGGAAACAAATACATCATTTCTCAGTCATCAGATTGGCAAACCTTTAAAAATCTGACAATGCCGATCTGACAATTCCCAGGGAAAGGATGACTCAGACACTGTTGGCGAGAATGGAAATTGTTAAAACTTCAGAGGATGATTTGGCTGCAGCTCGTCAAGTTGCAGATGCACATCAGCCTCTGGACCAGCAATCCACTCACAGGCAGGCGTCCATTCTAGGGAATCCACGTGTGCTCGAGGAGACACACACAACTATAGTTATTAAACATGGTATGGGAATGAATTAATTGTGGTTAGTAGTTATTTAAAAAAGAAAGCAAAAAATGCATATGGGAAAGAATCAACCCTGCTGGCTACATATATGATCTGGGAAGGTAACTCACTGGTTTGTCTCCTTAATAGTACATAGCACAGACAGCACTGTACTAGGAATCTGGAGACAAGCATCTGAGCATACAGTTCCAACTCTGCCACTAAGTAGCAGTCAGACTATGGACGACTTAACTTGAGAAACCTCACTTTTCATTTACACGAAAATGAAGAGGTTAGGCTCTACAACCACTAAAATTATTTCCAACTCCACAAATCTATGCTTCAATAAGTCAACAATCAAAAATTATATTCCAAAGTACCTATGTTCAGAAACTGTTTTTCCCAGACACCCTGAAATTAGAAACTATCAGGGAAATAGGATATCTTAAAATATTGATACATAGGGCCGGCCCCGTGGCTTAGCGGTTAAGTGCGCGCACTCTGCTGCTGGCGGCCTGGGTTCGGATCCCAGGCACGCACTGACGCACCGCTTCTCTGGCCATACTGAGGCCGTGTCCCACATACAGCAAATAGAAGGATGTGCAGCTATGACATACAACTATCTACTGGGGCTTTGGGGGAAAAAATAAATAAATAAAATTATTTAAAAAAATATTGATACATAAAATGGCCCAAATTTCTTGGTACGTCTATGACAAGCTGTTTAATCAAGATGGTAACTCAGAAAGAGCGTATAAACAGCAAAACCTACCATATTGACTCGGGTCACCCTCAGGAAAAACATATGTCCTCTCCCACTTTAACATTCCAAAACAAATTCACCATACTAGTGAGTCCGTCTTGTCAAGTTCAGGTCTGTCTAGCCAGAAGTCATTCATGTATATGGTAAGATTTACTTCATTTTTTAACAAAGATAAAAAGATAAATGGCTTTTTGTATTTTTGCCTGTTTCATCTATAAAGATCTTACATTACAATTTAATAGCTTCAGACTGCTACAGTAATTTAAAGAGCATTTTGAAACTTGTAATATGCCATGTCCAACAGAATCTAGTAAAAAAATCAGTAGTTCACAATCCAACAATGCTTATTTAGATTCATTACCAACAATCCTTACACTTCAAAGACACCAATAACCAACATGTCATTTGTTCCTCCTGCAGAATTTCATAGGTTGTTAAATTCTGGTATCATCCAAAAGTATAATTAGGATGCTATCAATAAAATGTATTTTTTTATCAGAAATATTAAAACTAATGATTAAACTATTAAACTAAATGATTAACTAAATATTAAAACTAATGGCAACTAACGATCTGTTGTCTTTCCCTATGGTTTATCTTTTCTAGAATATCATATAAATGAAATCCTACCGTATTTGGCCTTTTAACCTTTCACCCTCTCAGTTGTGGGAGGTCAAGATTTGGCCACCCTGAAATCCATCTCTTTACCTTGGTTGTTTTCTCTAGGGACATTTGACCTCCCCCACTAACTAAAGAATTTGACATAGTAACTCCTTCCTGGAACTGATCTATCATGATGGCTGTAAAGATAATGTAGGATAAATGTTACAATAGGAAAGGCACCAACAAGCCCATCTTATCCGAAGTTCTGTCTCTCTGGCCACATTCTCTGGATGGCCCTGCGAGAAGTTGCCAGACAATCATTTACATTTATAAGGAAAATCTCCATTTGTAAAGGTATCTCCCTCTCTGTTTTGGGAAGAGGGGGGAATGGCCTCATTTCTAGAGGCTTATCAATGTGAAACTTGAGGCCTTAAATCTGCATAATAACCTTACTCTTGTTTACTGTGCTTTAGTGGTAATCTCCTGTAACTGACTCCCCCCATCCCCAACACCCTCCTTTGTCTTTGGCTGAACATGGTACCTAAGACAAGAATTTCTGCTATTGTGTTGAGAAACGCAGTTTCCCTGCTTTCTCCCATGTATACATGTTATTAAACTTGGTATTATTTTCTCCTGCTAACCTGTCTTGTTAATTATTTGGCCAGCCAGAAGAACCTTAAAGAAAAGGGCAGAGGGAGATTCCACCTCTTCCCCCGACACAATCAAATCAAAATTTGAAAATTCTTGCTCTACGAGCTTTCCAAATCTAAATTCTTACAATTCTAAATGAGTATGGAGACAAAACACACACTACATACTACTTCTAAAAACCTCCTCCTTATCCGATTTTAATTTTAGCACCAACTGCCAAGAAAAACCTTTCCACTGAAACCAAAATTCCGTACACATTATGTCAATCATCAATTGATCAGTCATCAGTCTATGTTAACAGAAGGTGAGTTATTATTAGGAAGCTACATAATTTGCACCAAAGACTGTTTAAAGCTCCTGTCATTAAATGCAGTTTACAACAATTCACAGGCTTTAAAGTTCACCTTGCAAATATAGAGTCAATTATCAGAAACCATTAATGGGATTAGGCTTTTCTATAAAAGTGGTCCCAAGGAAGTAGGAACACTTATTTGTTTAAAGAACGCAATGAGGAGCCAAATAGCCTGAGAGGAGTCAGACAGAGGAGCACTGACCACAGTCCATCTTCTGAAGGAAAGTGTTCACCCCGGGATGTCGAGACCTGGCCTAGACGGGCCCCGGGGAGCACGAACTCAAGGGCTCGAGCAGAGGGCAGGCGACTCCCTGCCGCCCCCTGCACCTCCGCTGGGTGGGCAGGAGGCCCCGCCAGGGTGGGGCACCGCCAAAGCAGAGGGACCCGCCGGCCAGGCGGCGCTCCTCTGCTCCTCAAAGGGACAGAGTTGGGCTCCCCAGCCTGGGGCAGCCCGCCAGCAGCTCCATCCCCCGACCCCATCCGCCGACCCCCCCCCACCGCGCTCCCGCCATCTGCGGCGGAGATCTCCACACCCAGCCCGCCGCCCACCACCTACCTCAGCGCCGCCTCCTGCCCAGCGCTCCTCCACACTGCAGAAAGGAGAGCTCCCCTGTGCTGAAAATCATGGAGGAAGGATCCAGAAACCGCCAATCCCCCTACACAAACCTCCGAGACAGCCACCTGCGCACCTGGGGCCCCACCTCCAGTGCACACGCCCTGGGGCTCTCCAGCTCGCCAACCCCTCTGCCGCTCTGAGAGCCAGTCCTGCGCATGCGCGGGCCTCCAAGAACAATGGGAGCCGCTGGGGGGCACCGGGAGGGGGATGGGGGTGCGGGGACCAAGGTGTACCTGAGAGGGAGAGCGGGAGCTGGCTGGCACTCTGCATTCCTTGACTCTGCTCTCCCTGGATGACCATCAGTTCCTGGAGAAGATCTGCCTTCCCTTGAGGCGGCTCCTCCTGTCCTGAGAAGCACGTTACATGATCTAACATTTGTTTAAAAAAGAACAATGACATCCTTAACACCTGATGTGTCGTGTCCCCAGAAGAATTATCTGCTTCCCCAGAAGACTAGACAGTGAGCAGCTGGGACTGAGTTCTGACCTAGGAAGGAAGGACACTGAGGGCACAGCTGTCTCCCCTCTGCCGGCTCCTTCCTCTGAGTTGTGGCCGTGATGGGGTCACAGCCTTGGGGACTCGTGCAGGTGACAACGCTCACATGTTTGCCCACCATATTACATTTCTTATGGTTGAGTGGTTAAAATGGGAGGCTAGCTGTCAGTTTTTCTGACGATTTCACTTGCAGAAATGTCTTTGGACAAAGAAGTTTGTTTCCTTAAGTTCTGATTTTTATAATCAATAACAATAGTTAAAATACTTATTTTCTTAATCTCATTGGCATGCAAAAACAAACAAGTCACTTGGTTTTCACCAAATTGGCCACATTTTCATTAAAACTTTGGAAGTATTGCTGTTTGAGGTAAAGAAAGCATTTGGGAAGAACAATTACCCTTAGATAATATCTTCCCAGATAAATGTACAAACACATAGTTATGAGCCGTTCTGAGGGTCCTGGGAAATCCAGTTTGAGTTCTACAATGGATCATCTGAAGTAAGGTTAAATTAGTAATTTTCTAAGGAGTTTGCAAGTAAATATTCACGTCGCCTTCATCAAATAGGTCTGGTGATTTAAATGAAGGTTGAGCTTAATGATAAAAGTTTTCAAGAGACTGAGAAATATTAAGTAAATGTACTTAAAACAAAAAGGTGCAAATCAAAGTAAAGCCTGCCATTATCCTCTTTAAAACAGAGTCACAGTAGCACTATTGTCAAGGTATGAGAAGGAATAGAAATGCTTTATAAAGTCAATTCTTCACTTCTAAAGGACCTAACGTGACATTCTAGAAATGTCCATAGTCTTTCACTCATCTAGATTAAAATTGCTCAATTTATATTTTAAAGACTAATGTATCTGAGGGCAAAATATTCAAGGTCAGTGTTTAATTGTTTTTCATTGTTGCAAAGTACATGGGTATAAAGTGTGGCTGAAATCCATGGTCTTGGAGAAGAAAAATATATAGAACTTATTTATCACTCTCACAGCATGTCCTGACTTCATCCTACAAATATCCCAAGAATAAAGCCTCAGTGAATTCCATTCTGTTCTTAGATATGACATCTTTCATTTCTAATGAATATTCTCAAATTAGGCTCTAGCTAGTAATTATGTTCCTGATGCAAATAGGCAGTAAAAAAGAATCCATGCTTGATTAACTCAGGCTCAAGAGGACTACTTAGAACCAAAATTTGATTTTTGCTTTGTTTTTCTTTATCGATTTCTTTCTTTCTCCTCAGTGGAGTCGGCAGATAAATGACACAGAAAGCTGAGAGACTGGAGGGCAGGGTCTTGAAGAATGTAGGATTTCCTAATCTTCCAGATCTTTTTTATCTTTAAAATTCTGTGATTTTTGCTGTTTATATAGGAGTTCATTTTTTTTCATTATTTCTCATAGTGATCATAATAGTGAGACTAACAAAACTTAACACCTGTGGAACATTTTTTGTGGTAAAAATTTATGTCATTCTGACAACTGTTAATATTTTAAAAAGCCACTAAGAGATAACCTGATGCTCAGAGGATTATTAGGGTGGTGAGATTGTTCTGTACATAATGGTGGCTACATGTCACTATATGTGTGTCAAAACTCATGTAACTGTACAACACAAAGAGTGACCCTTAATCTAGGGACTGTAGTTCATAATGTGGGAGATCAAGATTTGGCCACCTGAAATCTATCTCTTTACCTTGGTTGTTTTCTCTGAGAACATTTGACCTCCCCCACTAACTGCCTAAAGAATTTGACATAGTAACTCCTTCCTGGAACAGATCTTCTGTCTGATGGCTGTAATATAATGTGTAATAGATGTTACAATAGAAAAGGCACCAACAAGCCCATCTTCTCAGAAGTTCTGTCTCTGGCCACATTCTTTGGATGGCCCTGCAAGGAGTTGCCAGACAGACATTTACATTTATACGGGAAATCTCCATTTGTAAAGGTATCTCCCTCTCTGTATTTGGGAAGAGGGGGGATGACCTCATTCCTAGAAACTTATCAATGTGAAAAATGAGGTCTTAAATCTGCATAACAGCCTTACTCTTGTTTACTGTGCTTTAGTGATAATCTCCTGTAACTGACTCTCCCCACCCCCAACATCCTCCTTTATCATTAGCTGAACATGGTATTTAAGACGAGAATTTCTGCTATTGTGTTGAGAAACGCAATGTCCCTGCTTTCTCCCATGTATACATGTTATTAAACTTGATATTATTTTCTCCTGCTAACCTGTCTTGTTAATTATTTGGGCAGCCATAAGAATCTTAAGGAAAAGGGCAGAGGGAGATTCTCTCTCACTTCCCCAACAATAACAACGTTTCAATATTGTTCATTCATTATAACAAACGTATCACACTAATGCAAGGTGTTAATAACAGGGGAGATGGCGCTTGGGAGAGAGGGGAGAGGCAGTACGGTGGGTGTATGGAGCTCTATGTACTGTGGGAGATCAAGATTTGGCCACCCTGAAATATATCTCTTTACCTTGATTGTTTTCTCTGAGGGACATTTGACCTCCCCCACTAACTGCCTAAAGAATTTATACATGGTGGCTCCTTCCTGGAACAGATCTTCTATCATGATGGCTGTAAAGATAATGTAGGATAGAGGTTACAATAGGAAAGGCACCAAGCCTCTTTTATCAAAAACTCTGTGTCTCCTGACCACATTATCTATAGATGACCCTGAAAAGAATTGTTTTCCTGCCCTCTGAAGTCCCAAGCCACTACCCGCCCCCAACACGCTCCTCGCCTTTAGCTGCGATACTTAAGCAAGCAGCTTAGACAGAGTGACGAGTTGCTCATTTCTGAGTTTCTCCCATGTATACACGTTATTAAACTTGGTATTATTTTCTCCTGCTAACCTGTCTTGTTAGTTATTTGGCCAGCCATAAGAACCTTAAGGGAAAGGGCAGAGGGAGACTCTCTCCCTCTCCCGACATACTATCTGTTCAATTCTCTGTGAATCTAAAGCAGTATTGTTAAGAATAAAGTGTTTAAAGATTTTTTGAAAGGCACCGAAAGGTGAGCTAACACTGTAGGGCATCTATTTTGTGCAGAAGGGCAAGGAAGAAGAAGATGAAATGATTTAAAAAGTTCACCTTGTGACAGTTTGAATTGTGGTGTGTTTCTGAAGCCTTAGACAAGGGCAGGACATAGAATTTGAGACAGGAATGAAATAAAGGAGAAGGAAGACATCAGCGTGATCAGACCTGATCAATTAATATTTAGGACAAGTTACTATATTGGATGGATTTGTTTTTATTTTCTTTGCTTTTTAGAAACCTTACACCTTTCTATGAAAGCCACACGTGCACAGTGTCAACAGGTATGTTTCCTACCGAGCGGCAGCTGCTTCTCTCCCTCTGCATCTTCTATTCCTTCCCCCTCCTCTCACCACCTCTGACTGATGGTCGCTGTGTCTATCTCCCTTCCTTACTCTTCCTCTCTCCTATTTTTTTTTTTTTTTTTGCTTTATCTTTGTGTTTCTTTCTCCTCTAACACATCAGACTAACCATAACCTTCCTGGTCATTGTTTAGTTCCACTGAACGTACTCAGTGGTTTCCATCAAGAAATGATAGATCAGTGTTCTGGGAAATTTTTCTCTATTTCAGCTACTTCTCCACCCTCAATCTAAAGCAGGAAAATTTCTTGAACGTTGAGCCAATTTTTATATTTTTTTCTTTTTTGAATCCAAATTTCAGAGCTCCTGGTCATATTGGAAAAATTGCTGTAGAAGGCTACCTGGAGTTGAGCCGATACTTCTTCCTATGGCCATAAAAAAGAATCCTTATTTTGGCCATGGGGCCTCAGGAGAAGCCCTCGTGAGAGAGGAATCCACGCTAACCCTATGTTGTACCTAGGACTGGCTTCTCCTAATACAGTGGTTCTCGAACTCCAGTGTGCATTAGAACTGTGTGGAGGTCCCCTACAACACAGAATGCTGAGCCCATCCCAGAATTTGTGATCCAGTAGGATGGCGGACCCAAGAATTTACATCTCTGATCATTTCCCAGGTGATGCTGCTGACCAGCCACACATTGAGAACCACCGGCTTAGAAATCTTAGGTTTCAAAGGATGCTTTGCTAGAGCAGACAGCCAAAACTATCAAAATCTTAATCAAGATTCACCAACAACTTGAATGTGTTGACATTTGGATCTAGAGGCTCCTGAATTTTCAGAGACTAAAGCAAAGATTACTCTGAGTTCAAGGTTTGTGACTCTCCTAAGTGTCGCCCAATTCCTTTGCTTGCTTCCGTCAACCCCTACCTGGCTAGAAAAGAATATTAAAAACAAAGCCAGCTTTGATTATTTAATCTTCAGTCAATTAAGACATTTTTGAGGAAGATTTTTTTGACAGAATAGCCCACTTTCTTTTATCTACACTATTGGAAATGAATTATTAGTGATAACAATGGTTATTTACTGAGGACCTAATATGTCTCAAGCCCTTTACAGACTTTTATTGCTCTGCTTCTCAGAACCCTACGGCATCCCAGGTGTGTTTACTGTTTCTCCACCACTCCTCTAATGAACCCCCCAGACCACACTTATATTTGACTTCACTATGCCTTCTCTCATTTAATTTAGCAATAGAGTAAAATTACAGAAGAAACTTGAAGGGGCCTTGAGCCCCAGCAGGAGAAGGTCTAAAGTCTATCCAGGACAAATGCCTTAATGTTTGTTTCTGAGAAGTTTCCAGGGACAAATGCTCCACTAACTCCAGAAATCAGTTCTGATATCTCTAATCAATGATATACATTAATTAATTGGTTTTTTATTGATTGGTTGATTGTCTGCTATATTACTTTGCCATATAATAAAATTTTTCTTTGTGTTATTTAAATAATTTTCACTTTATATCCACTTTTTAAATTTAGCCTTCTCTGGACTTCCTCATACATTGAAGATGGTAAATGTCACCTATTAGCATTTTCCTCTTCTGGTTAGATAACCTCAGTTTCTTTACTGTATTAAAAATATTTAATAAGGCCGGCCCCATGGCTTCGGATCCCGGGCACGCACCGACGCACAGCTTCTCCGGCCATGCTGAGGCCTCGTCCCACATACAGCAACTAGAAAGATGTGCAGCTGTGACATACAACTATCTACTGGGGATTTGGGGGAAAAAATAAATAAATAAAATTATAAAAAATATATATATATATTTATAAGTGTTGTGCTTTTTTTCTCCAGTTCTTCTCTAGGTTCAATTTATTGGGTAGTATAGTGGAAAGGTGACTTCAGAGGTCCTGTGTGGTAAAGAATCATCTTTGTACTGTATTCAATGTGAATAAAATCTATATTAGTTTTGTGTTCAGTCTAATCTGGAATCTGAACCTTTCCTTCCATCCTCCCTCTATTGTCTGGAATAGTTAATAATCCCAGACCTAGAGTTTTGCTTGTGGAAAGTGTTTGTTGTTCTTGTTGGTTAGTTGGTTTAACCATCTAACAATTCAATTTATTTAGTAGATATGTGAGTTTTCCTATTTTATGTTTTTTTGTGTGTCAGTTTCAGTATATGGATTTTTTATAAAGTGAATTTTGACCTTTGCTGTCTAATTCGTAGTGCTAAGTATTTCACAAAATGATGTATCTCGTTAAGATCTAAGCACTCTGTAGAGAATACTTCTTATTTGATTTCTGATACTGGTCATTTGTGTTTCATTTCTTTTTCTTTTCCTTAATCGGTTTTGCTAGTGGTTTATTAACATTATTAATATTTTGAAAATAACTTTTAGCCTGATTTATTTCTTTAGTATTTTTCTATTTCATTGACTCTTATCTTTATTATTGTTTCCTATCTGTATTTTTTCCAGTGTTATTCTCTTTTAATTCTTGAGACAGAAGCTGAGATTGTGGATTTCCTGTCTTTCTTCCATACTCATACATTCATTTAAGGCTACATACAGATGTAGCTGGTATCTCTTGTCTTCCCTAGTGTATTTCTAAATTCTGTGCTGCAAGCCATGTCTGCCCCATAGCGTCTCCAGCCCATGATCTGCAACCATGCCAGCCTTTGTGTGTCTCCATCCCTCTACCTGAAGCTCATATCTTGTGTCGAGTGTCACCATCTCATATGACTGCAGTCCATGTCTGCCCTTTTGTTTTGTCAAGATTTTCTCTCCCCTCTGTCCATACCACCTCTCAAAATTCTCCATTCCTTGTTCCTGTAGCCCTTGCCAACCCATATGAGTCTCCATCCCCTCTCTCTAAAACCCATGTCAGACAACTCATGTCGTTCTCTCAATTACCTGCAGCGCGTATACTTTCCTCTAGTGTCTCTATCTCCTGTGCCCACATTTTATACCAGACCACACATGCCTCTCTCATTCCATGTGTCTGCATCCCTTTCCATCCCTGAGTGTGCTGTCCGCTGTGCTTCAGCCCATGCCAGCTCGTGTTTGTCTACATTCTCTGTGCCTCCAGCCTATCTAGACAACCAGTGTTTTCATTTACTGTTCCTCTAGCCCCTGTCTGAACTCGTGTGTTTCCTTACCCTGTGCCTGTAGCCCATGTGTGCCTCAAGTGTCTTCACTCAGTGTCCCACGCTTGGGTGTCATTCACTTGTTAAAGGACATCTTGGTTCCTTCTAGGTTTTGGCCACTGTGAATAAAGCTGCTTTTTAGATGTTCTTAGGGGTCTGTGTGTGGATGTATATTTTCACAGTAGTTGGAGAAATACACTGCTGCACAATTGGTGCACCATATAGTGACACTATATTTAGCTTCACAAGAATTAGCAAGATGTCTTCTTAAGAGGTTGTACTGTGTGTATTCCCATCAGCAGTGAATGAGATTTCCTATTGTCCTACATCCTCACCAGTAATTAGTATTGTCAGTTTTTGGGTTTTAGCTATTCTACTAGAAGAGTAGAGTATCTCATTGGTGGTTTAATTTGCTTTTTCTTAATGCACAATGCATTTTATTTTCCAATAATTTCTTGTTGTTGAGAAATTTATATTTGCTTATTTGCCATGTATATATATATTTTTGGTAACTTGTCTATTCATATTTTGGTCTATTTATTTTAATTTGGGGAGTTTGTTTTCTTGTTGCAGTATTTGATTGGTTCTTTGAATATTTTGCATACAGGTCTTTCTGCAGATATGTGTTTTACAAATGTATTATCCTAGTCAGGAGTTTGTATTTCCACTCTGTGAATGCCGTCTGTCCCAGATTGGATAGTTTAAACTCAACCAAGTCCACATGATCAATTATTTTCTTCATGGATTGTGCTTTTTGTGTTGTATATGAAAACTAATCATCAAACTATAAATCATGAAGATTTTCTCCTGTTTCCCAGAATGATTTTTACAGTTTTGCATTTTATTTTAAGTTGATGAGTGATTTTGAGTAAATTTATGTCTAAGGTGCAAAGTTTGTGTCTTTGTTCATTTATTTCCATAGGGTCATCCTTTTGTATCATCACCATGGTTGATGATGACTAGAGACTAAAAGACTAAAGACCTAAAAGACTATTATTTTTTTTTTTAAAGATTTTATTTATTTATTTTTTCCCCCCAAAGCCCAGTAGATAGTTGTATGTCATAGCTGCACATTCTTCTAGTTGCTGTATGTGGGACGCGGCCTCAGCATGACCAGAGAAGCGGTGTGTCGGTGCGCAGCCGGGATCCGAACCCGGGCTGCCAGCAGCAGAGCGCACGCACTTAACCACTAAGCCACGGGGCCGGCCCAAGACTATTATTTTTTATGTTGGAGTGCATTTATTGTCCTGACCAAGATCAAGTTGTCTGTATTTGCAGAGGTCTTTGTGTGGACTTTCCATGACTTTTCATTTACCTCTCTGTCTATTCATTTTATTTTTTATTTATTTTTTAATTTTTTTAAATTTATTTTTCCCCCAAAGCCCCAGTAGATAGTTGTATGTCACAGCTGCACATCCTTCCAGTTGCTGCACGTGGGATGCGGCCCCAGCATGGCCGGAAAAGCAGTGCGTCGGGGTGAGGCCGGGATCTGAACCCTGGCCACCTGCAGCAGAGCGCGCACAACCAACTGCCAAGCCATGGGGCCGGCCCTATTTTTAAAATATCACGGTTGCAGATCCCGGGCGTGCACCGAAGCACGGATTCTCCGGCCATGCTGAGGCAGCATCCCACATACAGCAAATAGAAGGATGTGCAGCTATGACATTCAACTATCTACTGGTTCTTTGGGGGAAAAAAATAAATAAATAAAATTATAAAAAATAAATCACGGTCTCTTGATTATTGTAGTATTGTAAAATATCGCAGTCTCTTGACTTTGTAATTAATCTTGAAATTGAGAAGTGTGAGTTCATCAATTTGTTCTTCATCAGGATTGTCTAGACCACTCAAGGTTTCAAATGAGTTCTTCAATATCTACAAAATAGCTTGGTGAGATTTTTATTGGAATTGCACAGGATCTTTAGATCAATTTAAGAAGAATTGACATCTTAATAATATTGTGACTTTTGATCATGAGCAAGGAATATATCTCAATTGATTTATTTTTTCCTTTATTGCTTTTAAGAGTGTCTCATATTTTTTTTCCACAGATATCTGTAAATATTTTATTGGATTTACACTTGAGGATTTCTTTGTGTATGTGTGTGTGTTGTTAACGGTATTGTTTCATATTCCAATTATTTGTTGGTATATAGAAAATCAACTGAATTTTGTATACTGAATTTGAACCTCTCTTCATGATATCTCTATAAATTCCCATCTGGGCACAGAACAGGGGCCTCCGTTTCTGTTTGAACATCCCAAATCATGGCATTGAATAATCTGAACACTGAATTTCAGCCATTCACCAGAACTGCCAAGGCACACAGCCACCACTAATACTGCAGTTACAAGCCTTTTCCAAGAGACATGCCCTCGGATTCATTAAAGAACGCCTGTTTTCCACTCGGCCTGGCAGTGGCAGTTTGGCAAGAAGACTGCAGAGCCCTTACAGGCTTATTCCTAGAGCTAAGCCAAACTCTCCCTGTCTTCCATTGTTGAAACTGAGTCTGTGCAGAACCTACCTCAGCTCTAGGAATTAAGGCTCTCTCACACATAACTTCCCAGACACACTGCAGTTACCAACCTTTTCTGAGAGTCATTCCCTCAGATTCACTAAAGAAAGCCAGTTCTCAACTCGGCCTGCCAGTGGCAGTTTGGCAAGAAACTGCAGAGCCCTTAGAGGCTTGTCCCTAGAGCTGAGTCAAACTATCTCTGTCTTCCATTTCTGGATCTGAAACTGTGCAGAACCTCCCTCAGCTCTAGGAATTAAGACTGTCTCACACACAAATTCCAAGACACACTGCAATTAAAAGCCTTTTCTGAGAGACATTCCCTTGTATTCACTAAAGAAAACTGGTACTTGACTCGGCCTGCCAGTGGCAGTTTGGTGAGAAACTGGAGAGCCAGATTGTATGTATAACTGAGATCAAATGGTATTTATCTTTCTCTGTCTCAGTTATATCACTTAGCATAGTGACCTCAAGGTCCATCCATGACATTGCAAATGGCAAGATTTTTTCATTTTTATGGCTGAATAATATTCCATTGTAAGTATATACCCCATTTTCTTTACTTTTTTTTTGTGAGGAAGATGAGCCCTGAGCTAACATGTGCCAACCCTCCATTTTTTCCTGAGGGAGACTGGCCCTGGACAAACATCCGTGCCCACCTTCCTCAACTTTATATGGGACTCCATCACTACATGGCCTGACAAGTGGTGAGGCAGTGCGCACCCGGGATCTGAACCCCAGGCTGCCACAGCAGAGCACACACACTTAACCACTATGCCACCAGGCCGGCCCATACCACGTTTTCTTTATCCACTCATCTATTGATGGACATTTAGATTGTTTCCATATCTTAGCTATTATAAATAATGCTGTAATAATCACAGGGTTGCATATATCTTTTCAAGTTAGTGTTTTCATTTTCTTTGGATAAATATACTGAAGTGTATCTATTTTTAATTTTTTCAGGAACCTCCACTGTCTTTTCCATAGTGGCTGCACCAATTTAAATTCCCATGAACAGCGCACAAGGGTTTCCTTTTCTTCACATCCTTGCCAACACTTATTATCTCTTGTCTCTTTGATGATCACCATCCTTACAGGTGTGAGGGGATGGATCTTTGTGGTTTTGGTTTGCATTTCCTTGATGATTAGTGACATTGATCTCCTTCTAATGTACATGTTGGCCATTTGGATGTCTTCTTGGGACAAATGTCTACTTAGTCCTTTGCCCATTTTTCAATTGGATTGCTTTTTTGTTATTGGGTTGTATGAGTTCATTATAAATTTTGTTATGGGTTGTATAAATTTTTTATAAATTTTGGATATTATTCCCTTGTCTGATACGTGGTTTGTAAAACTTTTCTCCCAGCCTTTTGATTTTGTTGGTTGTTTGTTTTGCTAGGCAGAAGATTTTAAGTTTGATGTAGTCCCATTTGTTGATTTTTTTCTTTTGTTGTTTGCAGTTTTGGTGGGATATCCACAAAACTATTGCCAAGACCAATGTCGAGGAGCCTCTTCCCTATGTTTTCTTCTAGCAGTTTTACAGCTTCAGGTCTGAGAATGCCCAAAAGGCCAGGAGGAGCAATGTCCCTTTTTTTCACAGCTGAACAGATTCAGTCTCTCATTTCTCTATCAAGAAGTTTTGTTCAGACCTTATAAACACAATTCTTTCCAATTTTAAGCCAAATCAAAAGAGTCAGCCGGGCCCCTTCACTCCAAAAGTGCCCCCTAGCCTCCCCTGGTCTAGGAAATTCCCCCTGGGTTTCTCGTTCCTAGGAATTCCCCCTTAGGTTCCTCTAACCTAGATTATGTACCAGTACACCCACCCTTAAGACACCTAGCCTTAAGCCTTGAAAACAGCTCAAATAAATTCTGAACTGTTGACTTACAATAAGGAGGTCCAGGTTTCAGGAGAACTCACTGGGGTCACCTGAAGAATGCAGTGATCTGGAGGGCACAGTGGGCCCCTATTGGTACCCAATGCCAGTTCAGTGTAGATTCCAGGTGGTCTCTGGTGGGTTTCTCTGAAATCCTGCCATGACTACACCAACAAATGTCTACATAAATAATCCATAATCAATGTATAAATCAAAATTGGAGTGAGTTTATTATGAGCCGCCTTTTGAGGACCATGGCCCAGGGCCTTCCTTCCCTAAGGAAGGAAGGGCATCAACGAAGTGGGGTGTACAGAGCGGTTATATGCTGTCAAAGAGCATGTATCACATAGGATTGTAATGTCCCTTTTACTATAGCGACAAGATCGCCCTGTCAGACTGCCCTGCCAGAATAGCTATTGATGGACACAGCAGGGAGCAGGTCTGCTGTCTCGATGGGCTTGGCTGGTGTCAGGTCTGTTGTCTCGAACTAGGTGGTCACAGGATGACTGCAGCAAGCAAATCCTAGCTTGGGGAGAAATGCTCATGCTTAAGGTAATGCCAATGAGGGCATCCTTATCTTAAGGGCATATTCTCTTCTCTTTGGGACATGGGAAAGCAGATACACAATGCAGGCGACAGGCCCTTTTGGAAAAACAAACTCCGGCCAAATTAGTTTTACCCCAAATGGCTTTCTCATGTGCTCCAATATATCCTATTGCTTGCCATTTATTTATCAGTTCCTTAGTACTCATTGTGTGTCTGTTATGTATACAGAATATGTAATATCCTGGGGAAAACAGGGGTTATAGGATATAGTGTCTGCAGACAAGGAGCTTATTACCCTACTTGGAAAATAACTACATTTCTTTTTTTTTTTTTTTGAGAGGAAGATCAGCCCTGAGCTAACATCCATGCTAATCCTCCTCTTTTTGCTGAAGAAGACCGGCTCTGAGCTAACATCTATCGCCAGTCCTCCTCCTTTTTTTTTTCCCCCCAAACCCCGAGCAGTTATTGGGGCCGGCCCCAATAACTACATTTCTGAAATGCTAAACAGAAACACAGCAGAGAAAAAGACATGCCTCAATGGTCGAGGAAATGCCACAGCAAATTTATTAAGTGAATGAAAAACAGTGACAATCAGCACAAATGCCAAGAAAGCTCTGGAGTCTCAAGTTTGCTCAACTAGCTTCTCACAATAAAGCAAAGATTCAGCACTGGTTCTGGAGAGGCCGTGATGTGGGCATATGGTGATGACTTTGAATTCCTCCGAGGAGAAATTTTTAAATACAGGAAATAATGCGTGATTATTCTAACTAAACATAGATTTTTTTTGTTTTATTTATTTATTTTTTCCCCCAAAGCCCCAGTAGATAGCTGTATGTCATAGCTGCACATCCTTCTAGTTGCTGTATGTGGGACGCAGCCTCAGCATGGCCGGAGAAGCGGTGCGTCGGTTCGCGCCCGGGATCTGAACCCGGGCCGCCAACAGCGGAGCCCGCACACCTAACCGCTAAGCCACGGGGCCGGCCCTAAACGTAGATTTTTAAAATGTCAAAAGGAGTGGTACTCCTGGTGTGTTATTTCTGAATAACAGCTGTCATCGTCTTAGCTCTTTCCGCATAGTGTTTGCTCCTGCCTCACACCAGCCCTATGAACAGGGCCAGAGCGGGTATCATTCCTGATTTCCTGATGAGAACGCTGAGGCCTTGTAAAGTTAGGAGATCTGTCTGGGCGCCAGTATTGATGATATCCTAGGATTTTTGTCTACTCAGTATTTTTCTTTATCTTCTGTAATTGCCATTATTTCAATATAACTGATAACTTTCTACCTTGGTTTTTTGAAATGAAACCTACAAAGTTTGTGGGTATCTTTTGGTCCCTTGTTAAGCAAATGATGAAAATATGAGATTACCAGCTACAGCTGCTGCTCATATTGACAAGCCATCTCCTTTATTTTTCTACCTGACAAGCGTGTTCATTCAATAGACATTAAGTGGCTGTTATGCAGTCATCATCACATTGTCAAGAGTGGGGGTATTGACAGGACAAGTGTGCACACTTCTCGTGCTGAAGAGACTTTCAGTGCATTTGAGGGAAGATGAGATACACTCAGGAAAGTGTTAAGCCGCCACCCTTCCAGAAAGCACAACATTATTGTCAAAACGAGGGGTGCAGGTGTGCCGTGTTTGTGTGCTGATTCCGAAGTGGTCCAGGTGAGCTGGGCCATCAACCAGACTTTAGTGATTGATGAGACTCTGTGAGGGGAGGACCAGGGAGGGCCTTCTAGAGAAGTGGAGCTTGACTCAAGAAACAGGGAGAGATGAATTTGGGGGGTGGACAGGAGGCATGTAGAAAAATATAAGTGATAGTCTGGTTGAAGAGATGGCATCTGTAGACACTAAAAAACCATGAAAGAAATTGTGTTTTCCTTATTTTCTGCTACTGGAGCCATGAGGTGAAGGAGAGGTTTTGAGATTACCTCACAGCACTGTAGTGTGTGAGAGTCCTGGGGTGTGGCTGAAAGCCTGGAGGACCAACTGAACTTTCCATATATATATAGTTTACATGGGGTTGTATAGAGTGCTTATAGCATACATTGTATTGGGGTGAACGTGGAATCCTAAGTGAAACCATTTATCCCTTTGGCTGTTGGTGCCACCTCTTTTATATGGAGCCAGCGATGTCCAAGACTGAGTGGAATCATTGTATTAGGATGATGAAGCGCTCTAGGCAAGAGTCCATTCATCAGGGGATGTGCAGTTTGCTACCCTGATAGATGCCCGGCTACACCTTCCATGAAAGATTCACATGATACAGATATGAAGGAGGCAGGATCCTGTGCCTAATGGCTGGCAACAGGCAGGGAGACATTTTCCTAAACCAGCAGCTGGTGCAGCACTGTCAGGACATCACGCCTGACATCCTCCTTGCCCGAGTCTTACCTTCTTCCTCTAAGTATGAGGATATTCTCTGATATTTTGGCCAATGCACATATACAGAATTCTTTCAGTTTCACCAATGAGAGCTCATTTCTAAATTCGTGCTAATTAAACGAACCATTCATTTCACCAATGAAAAGCTATTTCTGATATTAAGTAAGCTAAGTAGCAAAGCCTGTGGTGCTTATCAAGATATGACTAGCTTAAAGAGATGTGAATAGCTGAAACGCACAGCCAGCTCTGAAATGTGACACTTTCTGATACAAGACTAGCTGACCCCTGGAATCTGAATTCTCTATTAGGGTCAATGACTGTCCCTGAAGGTAAAGCTTGAACTAACTCATCTATGCGTTGTATATTACCGTCAATGCTGAAGAATATTTTATGAATCTCTTAATTTGTTAAAAAAAAATTACAGAAAGAGCATCTCCTGTCCATCAGTTAATTCAGTTTACTTTATAGTCTCAACGTGATGACTACAGTATGTTTTTTGTTTTTAATTTGCTCTTTACCTCTGCCACACTCTTATTCTCTTCGCTTTGCTTTCTAATCAACAAAGGTTTAGCGAAATATACATATAAGTAAGGAAAATATCATAGGGAGAACCCAGGACATGCATATATTGAACACATACATCCTAAACATGTTGTTGTTCTGAAATACTAATGAGTAGTTTTGCAAGGTGTTTATAGGCCTCAAAGTGGCCTCCTTTGTGAGATTTCCACTTTACTCCCTGGTGCCAGGTGTAGTTATGAGCCTTCTCATTCTGTCCAGATTCTATTTGTCTGTAGCTGGGAAAAGTTTTCTTTGCCAGCAGATCTCTGTCCAATTCTTTTATTCTTGTCTGGTTTATTTACTTTTTCACTATATTTCTCCCAAACAGTTTCCAACTTGTACCTAAGATAAGTCAGTTTCCTGGACCTTTTGTTGTTGAAGGCAGGGAAGGTGTTATCATCCTCTGGTGCCTAGTACAGCCTGTCCTTTGACTTTGCCACACGTATTCAAACAGATGTTAAAGGGACAGCATATTTGAATGTATTAAAGATGCTAAAAAATTGCTTAAAAGATGCTTAAAGTTCAGGGAGTTCTCTGACTGAGCGTCTGGATTTTGTGATCTTATAATCTCTGCCCACATGCCATCTCTACCTCAAAAGGAAGAGACTTATCTTCTCAAAGAAACTGCTCTTAGTTTGATTGAATGTTTCTATTCGTTTTCTAGCCTCTCTTTCATCTATTTCTGCTCTGATTTTTATTTCTGTCCTTCTACTGACTTTAGGCTTTGTTTATTCTTCTTTTTCTAGTTCTTTTAGGTACAGTGTTAGATTGTTTATTTGGGCTTTTTCTCGTTCCTTGAGTTAGGCTTCTATTGCTATAAATTTCACTCTTAGTACTACTTTTGCTGCATCCCATAAGTTTTCATATGTTGTTTTTCATTTTCATTTGTCTCTAGGTATATTTTGCTTTCTCCTTTGATTTATTCATTGATCCAATAGTTGTTCAGTAGCATGTTGTTTACTGTCCAAATATTTGTGACTTTTCCAATTTTTTCTTATAGTTGATTTCTAGTTTCATACAATTGTGGTCAGAAAAATGCGTGATCTGATTTCAGTCTTCTTAGAATTATTGAGGCTTGCTTTGTTTCCCAACATATGTCTATCTTTGAGAATGTTCCATGTGAACTTGGGAAGAATGTGTATTCTGCTGTTTTGGGATGAAATGTTCTCTATATATCTATTAGGACCATCTGGTCTGATGTTTCTTTTAAGGCCACTGTTACCTTGTTGACTTTCTGTGTGGATGATCAATCCATTGATGTGGGTGGGGTGTTGAAGTCCCCTACAATTATTGTGTTGCTGTCAATTTCTCCCCTTAAGTCTGTTAATAGTTTCTTTACATAGTTTGTTGCTCCTGTGTTAGGTGCATGTATATTAATGTAGTATGTCTTCTTGGTGGAATGTCCCCTTTATCATTATATAATGTCTGTCTTTGTCTCTTGTTAGGCAAGGGAAACAAAAGAAAAAATAAGGAAGTGGGACTACATCAAACTAAAAAGTTTCTGCACAGCAAATGAAACTGTCAACAAGATGAAAAGACAACCTACCCACTGGGAGAAAGTATTTGCAAATCATATATCTGACAAGGGGTTAATTTCCATAATATATAAAGAACACATACAACTCCACAACAAAAAAAAGAACGACCTGATCAAAACATGAGCAGAGGTTATGAAAAGACATTTTTTCAAAGAAGGTATACAGATGGCCAACAGGCACATGAAAGATGTTCAACGTCACTAATTATTAGGGCAATGCAAATCAAAACTACAATGAGATATCACCTCACACCCATCAGAATGGCTATTATTAAAAAGACAAAAAATAATAAGTGTTGGAGAGGATGTGGAGAAAAGGGAACCCTCATACATTGCTGGTGGGAACGCAAACTGCTGCAGCCACTATGGAAAAAAGGATGGAGATTTCTCAAAAAATTAAAAATAAAAATACCATAAGATCCAGCTATTCTACCTCTGGATATTTATCCGAGGAATATGAAGTCAGTAATTAAAAAAATGTATGTGTCCCTATGTTCTTCACAGAATTATTCACAATAGCCAACACTGGGAAGCAACTCAAGTACTTATCAATGGATGAATGAATAAAGATGTGATATATATACATATATACCATGGAATACTACTCAGCCATAAAGAAGACAACATCATACCATTTGTGACAGTATGGATGGACATTGACGGTATTATACTAAGCGAAACAAGTCAGATAGCGAAAGAAAAATACTGATTGATTTCACTCGTATGTGGAAAATAAACAAACACATAGATAAGGAGTACAGATTGTGGTTACCAGAGAGAAAGAGGGAAAGGTGTAAAGGGGCACATATGTATGGTGACAGATGAAAACAAGACGATTGGCAGTGAACATGATCCAGTCTATACAGAACTGAAATATAGTAATGTACACCTGAAATTTACACAGTTATAAGCCATATGACCTCAATAAAATTAAAAAAAATTTATTTTTAAATATAGCAAGACCCACTTTACACCTGGGCTGCAGGCAGCCCACGCGCTCACTGAATTACACAGAAGGGCAGTTTCCCAGGTGAGTCCTGTCTGCTTTGCCACCCTCGGAACCTCCTGATGAAGAACACAGGCCCAAAGATGCTGAAGCAGGTGGGACCCCTGGAGCAGGGAATGTTCTGAGAGTGTGTGACACAAAGTATCTGTGCAGTGCATACTGGGTAGTGAGTTTGTGCTTCTCTTCAAGGTATGCCTTTGGTCATAATCTGCCGATAACTCAAGGAAAATCACTGGTAGGCTTGTTAAATGGAAAATTCTCATGTCCCAACTTCAAAGCTGCTGAGTTAGAATTCCGGGGAAGGGACACTGGACTTGTCCAGTTATTACCGTGTAGACTGAAGTCTGAGAAGCACTGCTGCTGGCGTCCAGCTGTAGCCACTGCCCGAGGTCAAAGCTCCACATCTTGTGAGGCCTGAGACGGCTCGCAGGGGAGATTTCTGTCTGTCGTCTGCAGAGGGGCGGCCACCTCACCTCTTCCCGCCAGCTCGCTTCCTTAACTGGCTTCCTTGTGCCTTTCTTACTCCTTTTCTTTACCTTCAGAGATAACTGGGAGAGGCAAGATAGAGATACAAATTTTACTAAATCTAACACTTAAGTAATCTTTAAAAAATTGTACAGCGTTCAGATGTAATATTTATTTTTCTGTTGGGTTGTTTTTTGTCTTTCTCCCTTTTGTTGTCTTAAAGTATTTTGTGTTATTGGCTGGGAAGATAGCATGATATTAACATCAGCTTTATATTGAGCCCCAAACCAGGAAAGCACTTTATATTTGTCATATGGAATTAAGAATCACATTTGTGTAATGATGTATAAAGGAATTAGGTTGTTTTATTCCTTGTTTTTTCTTCTTTTTGGCATAATAAAGTCCCAGTTTCTTCTTGGTGGACTGATCAGGAATACTGATGTCTGATCTATAAGTGAAGAGTAAATAGAAGGTCATTGTTACTATTCATAAATCTCTTCCTCACTAACTTTTCCTAAATGATAGCATGGGTGTTAGAGTTAAGAATTTTGATTTTTCCCCCTTTGGATTATAGAGAGAAAGATAGTCATTAGAGACTTAACTTGGAGTTGTAGTCAAAGAGCATAACATAAGAGCACTGAGCTTGGGCTCTGCCATGTATCAGCTTTGTAACTTGAGTGAGTTTTCTAGCCACTGTACCCAGTCTCTTCATCTATAAAATGATGAGAAGAATAACATCTACTACATCGGGATATTTTGAGGGTTATGGGAGTTAATGTATGTTCAAGCACAGAATTAACATTCAGAATGCAGTGCCTGGTTCAGTAGAAGTGTTTGCTGCTGTTATTATAATTATCATTGTTTCATGTCCTGTCTTCCTCATGAATTCCCTGTAAAACCAACAATATTCCACAGTGTAAACAGTTTTATTCCAGGTCCCTGCTTAAAGGCCTTCAGAGGGAGCCTCGTGCTCATAACCTCCTGTTTTTATCCCAGTCTCTGGAGAGATGCATTTACCTCTTTCTTCTTTGCACTGAGACACTGAATGGGGGCCCACACCCAACCATGCATGTCCTCCTTTTAGTATCCGATGCTTTTCAGACACTGCTTAGTGTTTACTTGGTGGACTATACCCCCTGACATGAACAACTCATGGGAGATAAGATGTAGAAAACATTGTTCCATGTAGGTCTCTGAGTTTATCATAATTCTGAGTACAGTTGATCAAGGGCCAAGGTAGAGTTCCATAATGCAAAGATATTCAGAGATGAGGGTGTTCTAATGTGACACCGTCTGGAAATAAAGCAAGCACATAAAAGCATATAAAGTTTTAAAAGGAAAAGCACACAACTAAAAGAATTGATCCCATTAAATACACTATTCTATTTGTTTATGCATCAAATTACTGATAGGAAAGAGCCAGGTGTACAGATAGTAGAATTGATCAATTTCATAGAGAATTCTTTTTAACAGTTGTTCGTATCTTGTGTTTTACATCATTGATTGGGGTAATATTTTCATCATTTCCTTTCCTAGTGTCTTTATCTTTCTCAACTTTTCCCAGAGATATATTTATATTATCCTCTAAAATTTTAGGACAATTTGAAAAAAGTTATCAAACATTTTAAGTTATTGATTTTGTATACTGGAGGAGCTCTAGATTGAAAGTTAATTAGTGATAATTAGAGTTTTAGTTTGGTAAAAGACGGTAGTTGGAACTGATAGGATGTTTGTAACCTAGTTTTTTCTTCATTATTTGATGTAGTTTTCAAAATGAGAGAGCAAGTAATTTTTCATGTAATATATTGTCTCATTTTAAAATATGTGTTCTTGGAGAGGGTGATGGAGGTAAGTAGAAAATAATTTAATGTAGTGACTTATTTTTCTCAAGCTGATCTGTTATAAACCCAACAGCTATATAGCGTCATTTTGTCCAAATGACCTGATGGCACTTTCTTGACTTTTCTTGCTGTGACTCTAGCAATCTGAGGTCACACCATCTTTTCCCTCCTAGTCATGTTTTTAGTTGTAAGAGTGACACTATCAATAATATAGTGACAACTTTGCACACAGTCCACTATTTACTAAAATATATATATCAATTGCAAACTTTGATAACATAATTATTAAGTAATGAACTATTTGCAGTGCACTTAACAACTGATGGCTACACGTTATTGTGTAGTGTCATCATGGTTAAAACCATTATTTGCAACATGTGACCCCTTTCAATTTTATTTTAAAGGAAAGAGTTCAATGACTTTTTTCTTTTTGAAGAAGAAAGATTTACATTTCCATCTTAGAAAATTGAGAACTTGCTTTTTGCCTTTTTTTTGTCTTCAGCTCTTCTTCCTACTGGTTATTAATTCACATGTCCAGTTTCTTCAGATTCATGGTGCTACCTCCTCTGTCTTTTTCATTGTTCTTACTTTAATTTTTCTATAATCCCATCTGAGAAAGATGTTTATCTCCACCTTCATATATCAAGGAAGGAACCGACCCTCCTTTATGTGAACTTGGAGACAGAGGCCAAGGTGAAGCCTTGGTGCCCCTCCCCACCAGTGAGCTGCAGAAGGGCTGCAGAGTCCTGTGAATCTCTGGCTCCCCTCCTGACTCCCTACACAGTTGGCATTGACTCCACAGAGGAGCCCAGCTTGGTACAATCGAATTTTTGAAGTCTATAGAAGCCTGCTGAAGGATAAGACTGGCTAGAAAGGACATCAGCAAGCAGTGTGCTCCAAAAGTTGGTGGCAGAAACATTAATAAGAAGAAAATCTTTTCGTTTATCTTGTTTTCTTTTTATGTTCTCTATCTTCATTTTCCTTTACTTAGATGGTACAAACCCTGTCCACTCCCCATGGTGGTTCTTTTCCTAGAGTCCCATGGCAGTTTATTCATATCTCTTTCATTCAAATTATTTCTGTAGTGTAATTTATCTGTTCATATATATCTGTTTTCCTTGCAGACTGCCAACATTTCAAGACCTTTAGGCACATAGTGTATACTTAAGTATTTGAGTGAATAAATGAAGCTCTTTTGTGGAATAAGATCTAAACAAATAAAATACCTACTCAGCACATGAATGCAAGCATTTGAGAAAGAGTTTTGTGGCTGCTAAATCAGCCTGTGGACCAGTTTAGGGGCTCAGTGCCAAGGTTACTCAATAGATTTAGATAAAATGAAAGAGATAATTAACTTTAGTTTTAAAATTCTTGGAGAACAGGAGCAGCATATCTAGGTGTGGATCAGGACTTGATCATTCTTGTTGCATCTTTGGAAAATCCAAACATGCTGATTCAAGGAGATAAAAACTATCACGAAAGGGATGGGGATGGAGAATGAATTCAGTTCAGGTAACCATGGAATTAGACAGAGGGAAACTGAGAGCTTAGGTGTGGGTGTTCAAAATATTTCCTGATACATCTTTGTAGTTCATTGTTGTGGTAAACTGCACATGGTCTTATTTACTGTTGGAGCCCAGAAATTTGCTCCTCTGGGCAGGTCAGCAGGTCTCGCTTGGCCTATAGAAAAGAAGCTAGGAAACACTGCCTGCATTTCTAATGTAAAGAACTGTTCGTGTTCCACCAGGAGACCTTTTGGGCTCTTCCCTGCACTATCTGAATAGAAAAAGAGGAAGAGAAGCTTTTCTCCATCTGCCTTATCTTGAGTTTGAGAGGATTTGCATGTGACTGAAAACAAAAGTGTTCCCGAGTTTGGATTTGCTTTAACAAGATCTATTGGCTGGCTTTGATGTTAAAGGTCTTTATTCAAAATTGGCTACCTCTAGTGTTAAGTTCAGAGTTGAGATTTGTCAGTATAAGAAAGAAGAATCCCTTTTTGATTAACTCAGTGAAATACAATATTTGGGAAAATGGTTATATTTGAAGGCTACTTGTTAATATTCTGTTGCCACAGTGACATCTGTAGGTAAGTGACTACTTCATGCTATTCTCAATGATTTCTGTTTGAAAGACACGCCCTGAGCTTGATAAATAAATGGCAAGCAATAAGATATATTGGAGCATATGAGGAAGCCATTTGGGGTAAATCTAATTCAGCCTGAGTTTGTTTTTCCAAAAGGTCTTGTCGCCTGCATTGTGTATCTGCTTTGCCATGTCTCAAAGAGAAGAGTAAATGCCCTTAAGATAAGAATGCAACTTCCCCCTCATTGGTATTGCCTTAAGGATAAGCATTTCTCCCTAGGCTGGGATTTGACTGCTGCATTCATCCTGTGACCCCCCCCAGCTCCAGACAACAGACCTGACACCAGCCATGCCCATCGAGACAGCAGACCTGCTCCCTGCTGTGTCCATCAATAGCTATTCTGGCAGGGCAACCTAGCAGGGCGATCTTGTGGCTTTTGTAAAAGGTACATTACAATCCTATGTGATACATGCTCTTTGACGATATATAATCGCTCTGTACATCCCGCTTCTTCAGTGCTCTTCCTTCCTTATGGATGGAAGGCCCAGGGCCATGATCCTCAAAAGTTGGCTCATAATAAATTCACCCCAAGTTTGATTTATACATTGGTTATGGATTATTTACATAGACATTTGTTGGTGTAGTCATGGCAGGATTTCAGAGAAACCCACGAGAGACCACCTGGAATCTACACTGAACTGGCATTGGGTACCAATAGGGGCCCATTGTGCCCTCAAGATCAGTGCATTCTTCAGGTGACTCCAGTGAGTTCTCCTGAAACCTAGACCTCTTTATTTTAAGTCGACGGTCCAGAGTTTATTTGAGCTGTTTTCAAGGCTTAAGGCTATGTGTCTTAAGGGGGTACTGGTACATTCCCTAGGTCAGAGGAACCTAAGGAGGAATTCCTAGGAAAGAGAAATGTAAAGGGAATTTCATAGGCCTGGGGAGCCTAGCTGGAACTTTTGGAGTAAATGGGGCAGGGTGACATTAATATGGCTTAAAATTGGGAAGAATTATGTTTATAAAGTATAAACAAAACTGCTTGATAGAAAAATGAGAGACTGAATCTCTTCAGCTCCATAGAAAAGGGACATTGGTCCTCCCGGCCTTTCGGGCATTCTCAGGCAACTGAGAATGTAATCGGGGGTGTCAGGGGAACCCCACGACGTGTAATGGTCCTTCCTATAGGGAGCTCCACTATCATTCATGTTAATTAATCACAGGTTCGTCTGGGGACGCGCACAGGAGGGTTGGTCACCCGAGCCCCAAACCCCCACGACAGTATCTAGACTGTGGGCAGGAGAAACCGAGGCACATAAGAGAGTGATTACGACCTTTCTTTAGCGAGTAACACTCACAAGCAGTACACTCCTGACCTGCTACACAGTCCCTAGAAATTGTTCTGACTTTGTAGCAAAATAAAATAAAAGAAAAGCGGGAAATTGAGTTTGCTTGACCATTCCCGGCTGGGCCGCCTGGCCTCTGAACCCAGGAGACTTGCGCAAGTGCTAAGACAGCAGGGGGCCTAAGACTGAAAGAAAAAAAAATGGTTAAGAAGCTTTCTGCAGATAGAAACTAATAAACTTTCTAAAACAGCGGCTATAAAATCTTTGTTGTATCTGTTGTTCTTTATGTGTGTGTCTCTACATGTATGTTATATGTGCCTGATATTATAGCTCCAGAGGGTTTGGTCAAAATCAAGAGGTCTATTCAATTAACTTGAAGTAAGCACTTACAAAAGTTGTTTCTAAATCCAAATGTTTTTCCAGTTAACGTGATATGAAATAATCTTTGGTAAATAAAAGCTTATTTAAGCTTGTTAGTTTTCAGCATTGGATATAATGCAGATATGCAGCCTTTATTCGTCAAATAAACTGTTATTTCTATTACAAAACTGGTCTCAAAAATAATAAATGATGGTGTCGGGAGAGAGGGAGAATCTCCCTCTGCCCTTTTCCTAAGGTTCTTATGGCTGGCCAAATAATTAACAAGACATGTTAGCAGGAGAAAATAATACCAAGTTTAATAACATGTATACATGGGAGAAACTCAGAAATGAGCAACTCATCCCTCTGTCTAAGCTGCTTGCTTAAGTATTGTAGCTAAAGGCGAGGAAGCTGTTGGGGTTGGGTAGTGGTCTGGAACCTCAGAGGGCAAGAAGACAACTCACATGGAGATAGAAATGCAAATGTTCGCCTGACAACTCTTCTCAGGGTCATCTATAGATAATGTGGTCAGGGAGAGATAGAGTTTTTGATAAAAGGGGCTTGGTGTCTTTCCTATTGTAACCTCTATCCTACATTATCTTTACAGCCATCAGGATAATAACTCCTTCCTGAAACAGATCTTTTGTTTTAAATTCTTTAGGCAGTTTGGGAGGGGAAACTCAAATATTATTCCTAAGTTCTCTGAGTCCTTATTGTCCTCAGCTCAAAACAATCTGCATACCAGAGGGGTGCCTCCTGGGGTAGCTTGACCTGAGCACCATCAATGACTAATATTATCTAATGTCTCATAAAGTCTTGTAGGCAATCTAAATAATTTTTGAGAACAGATAACTAAATAGATGTGAAAAAAATGAGTATTAAGTGAACTTTAAACAATAATCATGTGTTATAGTGTATATAGCTTCTAAAGTCTTTTTGGTGACTTAAAACTTGAGAGTTTTGCCAAATTTTATGATAAAAATTCATTGAGGGGCCAGCCCCATGGCGTAGTAGTTAAGTGCGCATGCTCCGCTGTTTGCGGCCCGGGTTCGGATCCCGGGAACGCACCGATGCACTGCTCGTCAGGCCATGGTGTGGCGGCGTCCCATATAAAGTAGAGGAAGATAGGCACAGATGTTAGCCCAGGGCCAGTCTTCCTCAGCAAAAAGAGGAGGATTAGCATGGAGGTTAGCTCAGGGCTGATCTGCCTCAGGAAAAAAAAAAAAATTCATTGAGTATCTAGATCATTTCCAAATAAGATAAGATATTAGACATTGATTGCTAAATATAGGGTTATCTACTTTTGGCTTATTACAGAAAAACTAAAAGGTGTTTTGGGTCTATTGGTAAACATGTCTTGTGTTTTATTTAAAAGATTGTATTATAAAGTAACATGTTTCCAAAAATTATAAAAAGTGTCCATATAAATTTGTCAAGCCATGAAATGCTATTGTAAAAGAAACTTTATAATTGCTTACTTAGTTTTTACTTAAAAATTAAGGTTTCTAAGGGTTAAAAATTTCTAATATGTGATTAAGCTACTTGAAAATTAAGAAAAATATGTTTGTATTCAAGGAGAGTAAGATGTGTGTTTTCATTAAGAAGATATGAAAAATGGAAATATTTTTGTTTGAGTAGGAAAGATAAATTTGACCTGAAAAGTACTAGACGGAAAAAAAAGGAGCACATGGCACAAATTCTGAATGTAAACAAAAAGTTATAGAAGGTTTGTTGAAGAGAAACCCTGAGGAGTTTTATACACGGTCAAGTTGGTTAAGATTAAACTAAATCCGATTAAGTAAATGATTTTTAATATCAAAAGTAAGCTGGTACAAAATTCAAATTTGGTCTTCTTCCTTTTAAAAGGATAATTTTATTCTACTCTTTTTTTTCTTCCCCCAAAGCCCCAGTAGATACTTGTACGTCATAGTTGCACATCCTTCTAGTTGCTGTATGTGGGATGTGGCCTCAGCATGGCTGGAGAAGCAGTGCGTTGGTGCATGACTGGGATCCGAACCAGGGCCACCAGCAGTGGAGCGTGCGCACTCAACCGCTAAGCCACAGGGCCGGCCCTATTCTACTCTTAATCTACTCTTGATAGAGGTTATTATGTAAAAAGATTTTTCTTTACCTTTGAGTTATGTTTATCTAAAGAACAGAGATCTGTTTTGTTAAGGTAATTTCCTATGTTCCAAAGACTGAGGTCTCTCTATTAAAGTCTTTTTGACTGTTTAACTGCTGTTTGTTAACTAAGCATGGTTTCACTGCAACAAGAGCAGCAACTCCTTGATCTTGTCTGACTAAGTGTTTGAAACCCTTCTATATTTTTGACAATCTCCCCAAAACTCATATCCTAAATAAAGTCTGTCTTATAACTTTTTTCTTTGAGAATTTTCAAAGGACGCTGGCAATTCTCAAGAAAATTTTATCTCTTCCTATAAAGAGGGAGATACTAAAATAATTAGGCTAGTTTGCTAGGCTAAATTGCACGGGAGGCATTGTCAAGTAAATGATAAAACTTCTTAGGTTATACTGTGTAGGTAAATATTACTCACTATGCTTCCAACATTACAAGAAGAAGGACCACGACTGTATTCTATTTAATTTGGTTTACAGATGGGTCTTACTTAAGTGATAAGCAAGATATTACCAAGCTGGATATGTTATCTACCCTTGAGAATGCCTGTGTGGGGGAAGAGGGAGAATCCCCCTCTGCCCTTTCCCTTAAGCTTCTTATGGCTGGCCAAATAATTAACAAGACAGGTTAGCAGGAGAAATTAATACCAAATATAATAACATGTATACATGGGAGAAACCAGGGACACTGCGATTCTCAACAAAATAGCAGAGATTCTGATCTTAAATACCGTCTTTACATAAAGACAGAAGAGGATGTGGGGGTGGGGGGTGTCAGTTAAGAGATCACTACTAAAGCACTGTAAACAAGAGTAAGGCTATTATGCAGATTTAAGGCCTCAGCTTCCATGTTCCATCTTCCACCTTCCAGGTTTCTAGAAATGAGGTCATCCCCCCTCTTCCCCATACAGAGAGGGAGATACCTTTACAAATGGAGATTTCCCGTATAAATGTAAATGTCTGTCTGGCAACTCCCTCACAGGGCCATCCAGACAATGTGGCCAGAGAGACAGAACTTCTGATAAGATGGGCTTGTTGGTGTCTTTCCTATTGTAACATCTATTTTACATTATATTACAGCCATCAGATGGAAGATCTGTTGCAGGAAGGAGTTACTATGTCAAATTCTTTAGGCAGTTAGTGGGGGAGGTCAAATGTCCGTCAGAGAAAACAATCGAAGTAAAGAGATATATTTCAGGGTGGCCAAATCTTGATCTCCCACACCTGCTAATCCCTATTAACTGCTAACCCAATAAAAGACTTCTTTCCACAGGCTTGAAAGAAATCACCACCCAAGAAGAGAAACAGATATAGCAGTCAAAAGGGGGAGTTTTTGACAGCCCCTCAGAGATGTGGTTTGCACCCAGTAAAAAAACCCATAGTACCTATTGGAGCACAATTGCCACTGCTCCAGCATATACACCAATTAACCCATTGGGCACCTGAAAAGATAATTTTGTGGGAAGAGCAAGGCTTTTAAAAACCTTCTCCCACAGTGGCTCATAAAGTTATACTGATTGTGTTATATGCCCAAAATATAATCTAGGGAAACTACTCAATGAATCACAAGGCCACTTTCCCTTTACTAAAGGACCCTTTGAGGTATGGCAATCGGACTTTGTCCAAATGCGACCATCTCAAGGATAAATATATCTTGTAATGACTGCGTGTTCTCACATTGGGTTGAGGCCTTTCCTTGCAGAAGAGCAATGGCTCTAATAGTAGGTAAATTACTATTAGAGAGAATAATTCCTGTTTGGGGAATTCCTGCTGAGTTACATAGTGGCCAGGGAACTCATTTCACTGGACAAATAACTAGTCTATTTGTAATATTGGGCCAATGAGACAGCATTTCCACTGCGCTTAACATTCCCAATCCTCAGGATTGGTGGAAAGGACTAACGGCACAATCAAAACTCAATTGGCAAAGCTTTCAGGAACATTTCATCTCATGGCTGAAAGCCCTTCCACTACTGTTCCACAATCTTACATCTACGCCCTTTGCTAAACATCGGCTGTCTCCTTTTGAGATAATAACTGGACAGCCTATGCAATTAGATAAAGAAATGTATGAATCAACTTTGCGTAAAGAAAATATCTTAATTACTGCCAAGGTCTCATTGAGACACTTAAAAATATATATACATGAGAAGTTGGTAGCCAATTCTTTTTACAGAGCGCTCCCAGACCTTAAGGATTATAACCTAGAAAATTTATTTATCAGAAGAGACATCAAATAAAAGACTCTACAGCCCTATTGGAAAAGACCATACCAGGTACTTTTAACCAGTTTGTGCGCTGCAGAATCAAAAGACATAGACTCGTGGATTCACATTTCTCGTTTTAAAAAGAGGCCTTTCCACCTGAGTGCGTTTCAGTTCCTATTTCTGAATCCTGACTTCAACTGGCCAATAAGAATATCTCCAAACCAGGATGAGAAGAAGACAACATCAGTTGTAGACAGCTGTCCCAAGACTCCTGACCAAGCCTGTATTCCCAACCTTAAATCCACTCATTTAAACCTTTGTTATGCTTAAACTGTATACCTATTTTATAATTGTTACATTTAAGATTTTCAGAATACTATCATACTTAAGGAAGGTGCTTGATTTGGAACAGACTGGTCTTAATGTCCAGGCATTTATCAGGTGACTCCTAATATAACTTAATGGTTGTATAGAACAAATCTCTGGCCTTGACTACTGGCCTGATGGCTAAAACACTGCACCCGATCTTCCCTTAAATGCAGGGAAGGATTCACAGTGACAATTGCTGCCAACCTTCCTCTGCTTAAGGCCAGACGGGCTCATTCAGTGTTCCCCTGGTATGACCACCGAGCAGCTAGCTATATTTGTTCCTTTTTTAGGGACAAAGGATGTCACATCACATACAGAAGCCCTTAATGACAGTCAAGCAGGAATTACCTTATTAAATACTAAAATGTCTTTAATAAAAAACTGTCCTTCAAAATAGAATGGCCTTAGATATTTTAACTACATCCCAATGTGGTACATGTACAATCATTCAAACTGAATGCTGTGTTTTCATACCTGACGAGTCTTCCAATGTGTCCTCTCTGCTAAAGCCCATGAAAAAGCAGGTGAATGCCTTAAGTGATCCTGCACCCGGTCTTGAGTTGTTCGGTTGGCTCCCTTCTGGTATTGGTTCCCTTTTTCCATCTGGATTGCAATTCCTATTTCTATTACTTCCTGGAATTCTTGTACTAGCCATAATGTTTAAACTAATTGCTGTTTTCTTTACTCAGTGCTGTGAGACTGTCATGTGAGCTGGAGTAATGAAAGCTGAGGTGGTCGGTTGAACTTATAACCTTGGACCAACTTCCTTTTTTCATAGGGACTATGCCTAAGAACTCATTTTACACTAATCTTTTCAAAGATGTTAAATTATTATCATTGTTACTGTACTTGTTCTATAATTGTGAATAGTGTAAATACAAGGATTCATAAAAAGCACAGATACAATGTTTGTGCAACAACCTAAAATTAATCCAAAACCCATGAAATGTTTCCTCTATTAATATATATACATTTTGCTTGTCCACTATATCTAATCAATTCCCCCGAAGGTGGACAATTGGGCAAATAAATGAGATAAAAGCCTGGCACCGAGGGACATGAGGGACCCAGGGCAGGCATCAACCACTCTGGGGCCGAGGGACAATATTTTGATCATTCAATGCTTTCTATAAAAGATTATAGATCAAAAGTGAGAAAATGATAAATAAATGGCAAGCAATAGGATATATTGGAGCATATGAGGAAGTCATTTGGGGTAAAACAAATGTGGCCTGGGTTTGTTTTTCCAGAAGGGCCTGTCACCTGCATTGTGTATCTGCTTTGTCATGTCCCAAAGAGAAGAATATAAGCCCTTAAGATAAGGATGCAACTTCCACCTCCTTGGCATTTCCTTAAGGATAAGCATTTCTCCCTAGGCTGGGATTTGACTGCTGCACTGATCCTGTGACCACCCAGCTGGAGACAACAGACCCGACACCAGCCACGCCCTCCCCACTGTGTCCATCAATAGCTATTCTGGCAGGGCAATCTGGCAGGGCGATCTTGTGACTATTGTGAAAGAGACATTGCAATCTCATATGATACATGCTCTTTGATGGTATATAACCGCTCTGTACACTCCACTTCTTTGGTGCCCTTCCTTCCTTAGGGAAGCAAGGCCCTGGGCCATGGTCCTCAAAAGTTGGCTCATAATAAACTCACCCCAGTTTTGATTTATAGATTGATTATAGATTATTTATGTTGACATGTTTTACAAGTGATATATTGAAAGGAAAAAACAATAAAGCAGCAGCCCTGCATTACACATGAACGGTGTGCTCCCCCCGGAGGAAAAATGAGGATACGACGTTGGTCGAGTACTTGATTTTATAATCCACTGGGGCCTTTCAAAAATATAACTATTATTGTAAGAGTAAAGATATCCTTAAGAATAGTGCCACAAAACAGGTTTTCCCAGCTTCTTTTTGTCAGAGATGAGACCAACATCAGGCTGGGGCACTTGATGAGGCATGGTGGACTCAGCTGAGGGTTATTTAATTACTGTGAGATAATTAGCCCATAGCGAATATGATGCAGAATGATTAAAAAGAGGTAAAGGGACATAAAGTTGGAAATAATTAAGAAAAATTGTGCCTTCAAAATATCCTCTCATTATTTTTATAGCATTTTTTTTGAGGCATGACTAGGATAGTATGTTAGATTTTTCTAAATCCTTATCTCCAAGGCATATGTTACTGAGTTCTTCATTATATATGATAATGCCAAAGAAAACCTGGATAAAAGTATTCTGTACAATCAACAAGGACAAAACGTACAACATTGCTCTATATATTAAGATTCCAGCTGTAGGCCGGCCCCATGGCTTAGCGGTTGAGTGCACGCGCTCCGCTGCTGGCGGCCCGGGTTCGGATCCCCGGCACCCACCGCTTCTCCGGCCATGCTGGGGCCGCATCCCACATACAGCAACTGGAAGGATGTGCAGCTATGACATACAACTATCTACTGGGGCTTTGGGGGGGAAAATAAATAAATAAAATCTTTAAAAAAAAAAAGATTCCAGCTGTAATAGTCAAGAAATATATTCATGTGTGTAATATTATAATGATTTTCTATTTTTCTCAGGCCGTGAACCATGGTAAAATATATAGTAATAAGCAGAAAACCTGATGAACTAGATGATTTAAAACACCTGATGTTACAGCTTGGACATTCAAGGGTGAAATACATCAATTTAAATTTCACACCTTCTGCTTTCCTTGTAGCCAGCGAAGTGTCTGGAAGACCGAGAACACATAAAATTAATTGAGAGTTAACAGTATTTGGAAGCAGTTGAGGTTAAGCCCTCAAGAATGGTAGCCCTGGGGCAGGCTCCGTGGCTTAGCGGTTAAGTGTGCGAGCTCTGATGCTGGCGGCCTGGGTTCAGATCCCGGGCACGCCCCAAGGCACCACTTCTCCGTCCAACGCGAGGCCGAGTCCCACGTCCAGCAACTAGAAGGATGTGAACCTATGACATACAACTATCTACTGGGGCTTTGGGGGGAAAAAAATGAATAAATAAAATCTTTAAAAAAAAAAAAAAGAATGGTAGCCCTTACTTCTGGAGCCATTGACTCTTTGTCATAAGTTTATGGTATAGACAACTTCTCTTCTTAGATGATTTGTGTATGTTTCATAGAAGAGAGACAGGGCAGGAGAATTAATTATCACTCTACACTGGTTCCTTTACTGTATTACCTCATGCAATTCTTACAGTAATCCTTTAAAGTAACTGTTATAATTCATATTTAACTGATAAAGAAAACCATGTTTAGGGGCCTGCCCAGTGGCGCAAGCGGTTAAGTGCGTGAGCTCCGCTGTGGTGGCCTGGGGTTCGCAGGTTCGGATCCAGGGCGCGCGCCGATGCACGGCTTGGCAAGCCATGCTGTTGATGGTGCTCAGGGCAAGCTACCCCAGGAGGCACCACTCTGGTATGCGGATTATTTCGAGCTGAAGACAATAAGGACTCAGAGAACTCAGGAAGAATATTTGAGTTTCCCCTCCCAAACTGCCTAAAGAATTTAAAACAAAAGATCTGTTTCAGGAAGGAGTTATTATCATGATGGCTGTAAAGATAATGTAGGATAGAGGTTACAATAGGAAAGGCACCAAGCCCCTTTTATCAAAAACTCTGTCTCTCCCTGACCACATTATCTATAGACGACCCTGAAAAGAATTGTCTTCCTGGCCTCTGAAGTCCCAGACCACTACCCACCCCCAACACGTTCCTCGCCTTTAGCTGCAATACTTAAGCAAGCAGCTTAGACAGAGGGACGAGTTGTTCATTTCTGAGTTTCTCCCATGTATACATGTTATTAAACTTGGTATTATTTTCTCCTGCTAACCTGTCTTGTTAATTATTTGGCCAGCCATAAGAACCTTAAGGAAAAGGGCAGAGGGAGATTCTCCCTCTTCCCCCAACACTGTGGTGGTGTCCTGTATAAAGTGGAGGAAGATGGGCACGGATTTTAGCCCAGGGCCAGTCCTGCTCAGCAAAAAATGATGAGAATTGGCAGATGTTAGCACAGGGCTGACCTTCCTCACAAAAATAAAATAAAAAAAGACCATGTTTGCAAAATTGATCAAGGGTAAGAGGGAAGATCTGAACATCAGTATGTTGGGTTTTATGCCTCATATTCTCTCCACGGTGATAAAAATGGTACTTCAACATGGGTACTCACCATCTGGCTATTTAATATCGGCTCCTGCCAACATCATTGGATGAGATGAGATGAGAAGTTTATTTCCAAAATTATTCTACTGTACTTAAACTATACTATTTACGAGTCAGATGTCAAGTCATGTTTTAGAGGCAGGTGATTACTTCACCTACACATTTTTCAGTTTTATTATAACTTTCGTGTGCCACATTGTGTCAACTTTACCAACTTCAGTGCTTCACTGTTCTTTTTTAAAAAAATCACAATTTCATTTTCCATGTAAAGCACCTTGCTATTTTCTTCTCAGTCACTAGATGGCAGTTCTGTATGTCTGTAAATTACCACTGCAGCAGGAAACGAGAGGTCTTAAGCCAGTTTGCTCTGTGCAAATGATGGACATAGGAGGACTTCTGGTCCATCAAGTTTGCCTGTGTTATTCTGTGGCTGTAACGGGGATGTCCAGGACTGCTTAGTCAGAGGCACGAAGCAGACTCAGAAAGCATCCTCTAAGTTCTTCTTCAGATGTGAGTTCAGGCACTTACCCTCTCACCTGAGCACACTGGAGTTTATTGAATGCGTTCTGACTCTTACACTCTCCCTGTAGTTAATAAGTCTGGGAGCTCCATACCCCTAGAAAAAACACACGACTCATAAAGCCTTTTCTCAACTAAACGGAGTTGAGGGCTATGGTGTTGCCCGAGAGTCTGATGCTTAAAGCAAACGCAGCTGGTGCTCATGTGGAGGGAAAGAGCGTCAGCTACCCCTGGAGGGCTTTTACTGATGCTCCTATGGAATGAGCAAGTTTAAAATAAAACCACATTGCTTAAACATCACTAATTATTTTATTTTCAAGTAATATGCTCTGAAAATCTGCTATGTCTAAAAATCTATTTCATAAAACTGAAACAATTCTGTTTTTTATTCTCTGGTATTTGAAATACTATTAAAACTTAAATCCTTTAACATTCTACAATATACAAACAGGCAAATATCAATTATATTTTCTAAAAATGTTTGCTCCCATGTTAAAGATTAATATATGGTAGCAAAACGTGTTACCACCCAGTTTTTAACTAATTCTTTGCTTTTGAAATTACATATAAAATTTGTGTTTTGAAGTATTTTCCTAAAACTCAGCATCTTTCTGATATAAATGGACTAGTTGACAGGTAACTAGAATGAAATTTGATCTTTAAAACTCTAGCTTTGTGTAAGAATTGATAATATCAAGCAGTTGAAAGTTGGGTCTCTCCACATTATGATATTTATTAATTGTGAATAGCCACATCTATTACAAAGTGCTGAATAATAAAAAGAAATTAAACAATATCAGCACTCTCTTACCCCACATGTAGAGTTTATATGCAAATAAACTCTCAAAGGTCAGGAAAATGCTTATGATTTCAGCTAACTGGTAAAATACTATCTCATTCCAGTTTTAACCTCATTTGAAATTGACTTAAAACTCTTCTCTTAGGATCCTGCTCTGATCGGTGTCCCCAGGTCCCCTCAATGTGTCATTTGATTGCAAACCTATCTGATGAATGGAATATTCTTTTCCATTTGTTCTCTTTAAGGTATCTGTGATAGTGCTTTTTATACAATGACCACTTGGTACAATTTATTATTAGTTTCAGAAACATATTGGGCCGGCCTCGTGGCTTAGAGGTTAAGTGCGCTCAGCTACTGTCAGCCCGGGTTCGGATCCCAGGTGCACACTGACATACTGCTTCTCTGGCCATGCTGAGGCCGAGTTCCACATACAGCACCTAGAAGGATGTGCAAGTATGACATACAACTATCTACTGGGGCTTTGGGGGAAAAAAAAGAAGGAGGATTGGCAATAGATGTTAGCTCAAAGCCAGTCTTCCTCAGCAAAAAAAGAAAAGGAGGATTAGCATGGATGTTAGCTCAGTGCTCATCTTCCTCACCAAAAAAGAAAAAAGAAACATCTTTATATAGGAACAAATCAAGGAAACAGATGTGAGGAATGTGGGGTCACCTAGTTGATGGTGCTTGAGGGATTCCTCACGTGAGTCTTCGCATAGAAAGGTTTAAAGAGTAAAGCAGCATTGGTCAGATCAAAAGTGTGGAGTGAACATAATTCTGAAGGAATAATGATGGAGACATAAAAACAAGAAGCCACTAGAATTGCATTAGAAGATATTAGACACATCAAGCGCTGGGAAAAAAACATTGTTTAACGTAAGTTCTTTCTAAACTCTAAGGCAAAACATAATATGAATTTACATGGTAATTATAAACCACAAAACAACAATTCACAAGACAAGTAAATAACTAAAGTAGAAACCAGAGTAAGAGAAATAGAGGTTAAAGGAGAGATGGAGAGAGCTGGTTGGGGTCAGAAAACATGGCTTAGTCATCCTTGAAGTCTCCCTCAGACTCTGATCATTCTTAGTGCTCAGTAAACACTTTGACCCCATGAGCCTGGGGAGGGGCAAAGTGAGAGGTGGTTGGGAGGGGAGACAATGCAAGGATACCCTTGTGGAGGCACTGACATTGAAAATCAGTGACATTTTGCCAAGGTGTTTACCATAATATATTAAGGATGATTCTGGAAATTTAAGGACTTTTCTGGAATGTACATTTTCATTTTATGGAAACTCCAGCTAGCCCAGAGACTGATTTAGACATTTCAGCTTTAGAAATAAAGAGAGGGGCCAGCCCTGTGGCACAGCAGTTAAGTGCACGTGCTATGCTGCGGCGGCCCCAGGTTCACATGTTCAGATCCTGGCGCGCACTGATGCACCGCTTGTCAAGCCATGCTGTAGTAACATCCAATATAAAGTAGAGGAAGATGGGCACAGATGTTAATCCAGGGCTAATCTTCCTCAGCATAAAGAGGAAGATTGGCATCGGATGTGAGCTCATGGCTGATCTTCCTCACAAAAAGAAAAGAAAAGGAAATAATGAGAAACTTTTCTGTGAGTTTTAAGAATGAAAAGCAGATAGCATCTGGAAAACAGTTGCAATTTGAGATGAGAATGTGGAGAAAAAAATTAGATGTCACACGTTGTTTTTGCTTTTCTCTGGGGCAGTAAGGCTTGCAGGGAGAATGAAGTCCCATCTTTGCTCTATTGAGTTTGAGAAGGTGTAAAATTCATTTGTTCTGGGCAACACTGTTGACCTGTGGAGAAAGACAAATGGTTCAAGCAGCTGATCTAAAGGAATAACTGAGCTCAGAAAAGTTTTTAGCTAATAAAGGGTGCTTCTTCTTTATTGAACTTTACTGGACGTCTATTGACCTATATGTGCAAGGTATTTGTAGTAGGTATTGAAGGAAATACAAAGAATTATAAGCTCTCCACATACATGAAATTGTTTTCAAGATGTAATTAGATTCTGCCAAGGTATTAGTGTATGTTGTATTATAGAACTTAAAAAAATGGTAATGTCATCGAGAAATTGTAATTAAGGACAGCTTCTAGGAGAGGTGAACTAGATCAAGTCCTCAAAGGGACCACTTTTGGGCAGGTGGAGGGAAGAAAGAGTGAGGATTTCAGATGGGGGAAGAGAGGAAAGGTACAGACGTAGAAAGGAACATGGCGTTTGGGCATTGGGGTGGGGAGGCCATGACAGGCACAGTCTTCCTGTGACTGAGAGGCAGCTCAGTTTCCTCCTCCAGGAGCCCAGCACTGCTTCCCACCTCCTGGCCTCCTCCACCTGCAGACCCCCCGCCTGAGCCAAGGCCTATCTTATCTGGATCGCTGCCTAGTCTCCCAACAGATCCCTTTAGTTCCAGTCTTAATTTCTTCTAATCTTTCCTCCCCAATGCCTCCAGAGTTACCTCCTAGAATCCAAATTTGCTTAAATCTGACATCTGCTTAGACTCCTTCAATGACTGCTCAGAGCATCTGAGAGATCATTCAGACTCCTGAGCTGGACACGCAGGCTTTCCCTTGCTGTCCTCATCTTGAGCCTCATCACCCACTGTCTCCTACATGTTCGCTTTGTTCCAGCCTTAAAAATACCATTTTCCAAAATCTTTAGCATCCTTTATATCTGTATTTTTATATGTGTTTCTTCTGTCCTCCTACCCACTTTTTTGATCAGCTTAACTCCTATTTCTTAATCTAAACTCATGTCAAATGTTTCTTCCTCTTGGACACTTTTCCTGAGAGATCTCCATCCAGAGACCCCTTTTGATGTCCCCACTCTGGAACCCTGTACTTATCTACTTTTCCATAACTGTTGTTTTCTTCATGTCTCATAGACAGTGAGCTCCTTAAAGCTGAGACTATCCTTCTTCTTGATAAATAAATGGCGAGCAACAGGATACATTGGAGCACATGAGGAAGCCATTTGGTGTAAAACTAATTGGGCCTCACCTTGTTTTTTTTTTTTCCAAAAGGGGCCTGTAGCCTCTGTTCATCCATTGTATATCCGCGTTAAGCAACTAACATGTCCCAAAGACAACAACAATGCCCTTAAGATGTAAATGCAACTTCCCCCACATTGGCATTTCCTTAAGGATAAGCATTTCTCCCTAGGCTAGGATTTGATTGCTGCACCCATCCTGGGACCACCCAACTCAAGACAACAGCCACATCCATGGAGACAGCAGACCTGATACCCACTGTGTCCATCAATCGACCTGCCAACAGGTCGATGTTGTGGCTATTGTAAAAGGGACATTGCAAACACATGTGGTACATGCTCTTTGATGGTATGGAACCACTCTGTACACCCCACGTCTTTGGAGTGCTCCATTTCTTCGTGAAAGGACTCTCCTGGGCTATATGGTCCTCAGAGGTTGGCTCATAATAAACTCACCGCAATTTTGATTTATAGATTGGTTATGGATTATTTGCGTCGACATTCTATTTGTCCCTCCAGTATCTAAACACAGTACTTGACACCTTTGGGGCACTCAGAAAATGTTTGATGAGTGAATAAGTATGTGGGAGACCACACTGGCTGGAGCAGAAGGGGCATTTCAGGGAGTGGTAGAAAATTCGCTCACATTCCTACCATAGTAGTTGAGGCTGTGGGCTTTAGACCAGTGTGTCTGGGCACCAATCCCTGTTACTCCACTTTTAACTGGGGAATCTGTGCAAAGTATTTACTCTCCGAGCCTTAGTTTCCTCATCTATAAAATGCGGCTACTGATAACTCCTGTCTCATAGGGTTTTAGTGAGATTTAAATGCATTAACTTATTTAAAGTACTTAGAAGAGCTCCTGGCACATAGTAGGCACTAAAATGTTAGCTGTTATGTTATCATTATTGCTCTTATATCTGAACAATACTCTGGTTTTGAAAAGATGCCTTCATAATATAGTTGATCCTCATTATTTGTGGATTCCATGTTTGCACACTTGCACACTAGCTAAAATGTACTGGCAGCCCCCAAATCAACATTCACAGGGCTTTCATGTCCATTTGCAGATATGCACAAAGTGGTGAAAAATTTGGACGTGCACTGGACGTTTCACTGGACGTGCATGTTCCCAGCTGAGGGGGAACAAGGTGACGTTCTGCCCTCGTTTCAGCCCATACTGTAAACAAGTGTCCTTCTTGCAGTCTATTTAGTGCTTCATGTTTTATCTTTTTGTGCCTTGTGTTGGTGATGGTGACTTTGCTGTTTAATATGTCCCCCATGTGTAGTGCTGCAATGCTGCCTGGTGTTCCTCAGGGCAAGAGGCTGTGACGTGCCTTTACGGAGAAAGTATGTGTGTTTGACAAGCTTCTTTCAGACACGAGGTACAGTGTTGTTGGTGTGAGTTCAATGTTAACATATCAATAATATATATTAAATAATGTGACTTTAAAGAGAAACAGAGAACAAAGTCATGTTTTGATCCATTGAAGAAAATGTGACTAAGGCTTGCATGACCCTAACCCTGCATTTCCCATAGGAGCAGTAGGTCATATTCACCGATTCAGTGTTCACAGTGACTTTATAGAATGTCACACTGTGCATAACGAGCATCACTGTGCGTATCTTGTGTAATCCTCACATACTCCTTTATAGTAGGCAGGGTAGGGAACAGGGTGTCCACATTCTACAGGCTATTACAGACCTTATGAGCCAAGTAGAGAATTTAAAATGCCTTGTGCTCAGCATAAGAGCCATGAGTTTTTGAACGAGGAAGATCTATGATGAACTGATGTTTAAAGAAGAATTACCTGGTAAGAGATTGTAGTATCAAGAGGAAGAGGGAGAACTGAGCCGGGAAGGAGGACCAGCTTATAAACTCTCCAAGTATTCTCATTGCTAAGTGAGGAGATTCGGAGCTAAGGTGCTGATGTGATAAAGAAAATGTAGGAGCCAAATGATGAAATAATGGATTTGGTAACCATACATAGGGTGTAAGTTAGGCTGTGGTTCTCAAAGTGAGTTCCCTGGACCAGCAGCATCAGCATCACCTGGGAACTGGGTAGAGATGCAAATTCTCAGGTTCTGCTGCAGATCTGCTGAACTGGAAACTCTGGGGTGGGGCCCAGCAATCTGGGTTTCAACAAGGCCACCAGGTGCTTCTGGTGTCCATCAAGTTTAAGAGCCAATGAATTAGAAAATGATTCCCACACATCACCATGCCCAGGTAAGCTGCAAGGCAGGGAGGTGGTATTTGTTTGGAGGATAAGATGCATTTTAAATTTTAGGAAAGGGGCCGGCCCCGTGGCTTAGTGGTTAAGTGTGGGCACTCTGCTACTGGCGGCCCAGGTTCGGATCTGGGCGCGCACCGACACACCGCTTCTCCGGCCATGCTGAGGCTGCATCTCACATACAGCAACTAGAAGGATGTGCAACTATGACATACAACTATCTACAGGGGAAAAAAAGAAAAAAGGAGGAGGATTGGCAATAGATGTTAGCTCAGAGCCGGTCTTCCTCAGCAAAAAGAGGAGGATTAGCACGGATGTTAGCCCAGGGCTGATCTTCCTCACACACACACACAAAAAAATTTTAGGAAAAAGTAGTTCAGTGTCTGTATCATCGTAAGGATTCCAGAGATGCCATTTTAGCTCTCTGCGTGTGAAGCTCTTTTGTCCACAATATGATCTCCTTTACAGAGCCCTTGGTAAGTTAATTACCATTTACCACATGTTCTGAGAGTCCCTTCTTTCTTGAAATCCCCTTTCAGACGTGAAAATGTACTTTATTTTTGTGCACAGTCTCCTCTATTTTAAATCTGGATTTCTCTTCCTATAGGATCATGTATGGCACATGCAGCCTTACTGTAAATTTGGAATGCCATTGGTTTGTTCCAAAACCTTAGAAAGTTTTAGAATTTAGAGCCTGCTGATTAGAGAATTTATATGCTTCTGTGTAGGACTCATATTTTTCAGATGTCTAGAGGTATCCCAACTTCCAATTAATGTGGCCTTAGATTTAGCAGAACTTGAAAATATGAATATAGTAGAAAATGAATTATGTCTCTCATATTAACATTTACAAAATAAATGATCACAATGTTAACTTACTAATAAGCACTTTCTATATTCTAGGCTCGGAAAGTATCTCGCTTACATAATAAACATGATAAAGTTTCAAAGAGGAGCCAATTAACTTTTCAACAAAAGCTTTACTTGAGTGTATCTTGCCTTCCTTTTTGACAGTTTTAGCTTTAATGTTACAGTAATGTTTTCTTTTCCTGGGAATGAGATAATCTTGTATTTGGTGAACATTTTAATTTTTAATGGCCACTTGTATTTTGTGACATGCACGTGTTCAAATAATCTATGAGAACTGACAATTACCACCCATATATAAGATTATACAGGAATGGAGGAATTTTGGCTGACTTACTGTATATAATTGTTCAGCCAAAGCAGATGGCAGACTCTACCACTTACAATGATTTAGGGGTTTGAAGCAGTATTTTTAAATACAAATAGTCTCAAAATTGGTAATATATAAAGTATATTACTTACTGTGTTAACTAACCAAAATAGTTAAATTTGTTATCTTTCCTCCATTTATAAGGATGCATCCATTATATAGATTCTGTACAAAATTGCAAAGATCACTTTTTTCCTTTTCAAAATTTATTTATTTTAATAAAGTGAGAACTTTAATGTTGGGTAAACTGCTACACAATTACTGGAAATGTTGAGAGTCTTTTGGAAAAGTGTAGAAGTCTAAAGATAATGCAAAGTACATTTATCCAATGTCAAGTCCTTTGAGTCTCTGTCTAGTTGTACCCTGAAGAGATGGAAGATTAAGTACCAGCACAGGACACAAGGGGACACGTTGCCAACTTGAGGGCTTCCCATGGACCACAGAGTGCCTGGCAGATTCTTGGAGATTAAATCTGAGCTTTGTCCATGGGTGGGGCCTGAGAGGAGGATTTTGCCTAAATGACTAGAGAATAGACAACCTTTATTCTTGATAATAAGTAATACTTACCATGTAGATTTCTTTATAAATCTATGAATAAAATAAAAAAATTATAACCCATATAGAAATCAACTCTTACTGACAAGCCCCACAGCCTTCTCTAGAGAGCTCAACAGAAAATGTCTCAGCTGACTGTGAATTGGTCTTCTCTGAAAGCCAGCCAGCCCTTCACTGATAGCCCTGGATAAGGAAGGCCAGATACTATTCTTTGAAGATGTTTAGCGGAATTCAGAACTAAAAATCCTACCTCCAGTTGGCTCCTCTGTGAGAATGGATGGCTGGTCTTATTTCACAGGCTGGGCAGTTGAGGTTTCAGATGAGTTTATTTGCCCTATTCCCCAGGGATGGAAAAAGAGGACTGTGACATTGATTCAGGGCTGAGAGTTTGCAGGTAAAGATAGGGTCATAGAGAGGAATAAAGATTTCAGAAAATTGTTTTTTTGTTCTCTACAGTGGAAGTAATTTAAGAAACAAATAGTCTCTCACTCCAACTTATCTTCCCTGTTCTCTATCTGTAATATCGCTGTAAAAATTCCCTCTACAAAAATTTCAGTCTTTTTTCTTTGCAGTCTATTATCATCTTTATGAATTCTTTGACTTCACCACCTTCTTGGCACCACAACGCTAGCCATTGAGATATTATTATAGATTCAGTTTTGCAATTTCATCCTCTTATCTCTATTTCCTCTGCCATTTCTTAGTTTTAGTTCTTATTGTATCTTATGCTTGAAAACATTTGAAGCTTACAGAGTATATCAGTTCCTTATCTTCTCAACGTTTTATTATTTAAGTGCCCTCAACTATCACTTTTTTAAAAAAAGAAGTGAAATACATAATAGAACAATACACTGTGATAAATTGACCACTTATAAAATTAAGTTCAATCTGAAATCCCTCCCTAGTTAACAGAGACCATCTCTTAAAATTCAACAGGCTTTAGTTTCGGCAGGGTCAGTTTATCAATGATTTCTGGATGTTTTAAACCACATGAGATAAATATAGTGTAAGGTAAAATTGTTAATCTTGCAGAAGTTATAGAATTTCCTGATGGTTATGGAAGTTGATGGCATAATAAATGTGTATATTTGTGTATGTATAAATCTCTTCCAAAGGAAGCAGAACTGAGAGGGAGTCTTCCCTTGAATGATGGGAATTGCACCAGGAGATATATGCAAGCTTGAGTTTTTTGCCTTAAAGCATTCCAAAATTTGTGCATAGCCCATACAGGGGAAAAACTACAGTCTTACTTGTAATGTTAGAGGATGTGGGGGAAGGCGTTGACTACAATGAGACAGTATGAGAGAATTTTGGGGGTGAAAGAAACAGCTTTGTGTGGCACTGTGGACGTGGAGACATGACCATAAAATTTTCAAAACCCATAGAACTGTACACCTCAAAGAGTGAATTTTACTCTGCAAATTTTAAAAATCAATCAGCATGCTGGGGAACTCAGATGGAATGCAGTGACAAATGAACGTCACTGTATTACAAGCATGTGACATAACCACACAGAAGGGGTGGGGATGAAAAGTCCTGACCTAAGTAACTTTGGAAGACAGTGTTTTGATGGGATACTGTAAAACTAAAGTACTGGACACAAACACTGTACTCTAGGTGGTAAATTTGTTTTTCATAAGGGTATGGATTAGCGATTCTGAAACTAGTTGACACATTAGTAAATATATTGTAGCTAACTGGAGTTAAGTTTCTCACTGTTGGTGAAAGAAGTTACAAATAAACAAAAGGAGAATGCTAGAATAAACTCTGTGGTGCTGGATTGGAGTTGGAAGTATCAGTATGAATCCATATCTCTTTTCATATATCTATCCAGATAGATAGATAGATTGATAGATAGAGTTTATATTCATATATACAGTTCCAAGCTCTGCTGAGAGGGTCTAGAAGCAGTGACACCCTAGTATCAATGAGCACATCTAGCTCCCAGATCTTGGTTTCTAAATATCATTCTCCAACAAAAAGAACCAGGTTTTCTTGGAGAAATGGCTAATACTAGGGCTGGGGATGGAAAATACAAGATGAGCCTGGAGCATCTTGTAGTGCCAGAAAGTAGGAAAGTTCTTTTAAGAAAAAACACAGAAAGTGATGAGATGTGTCAAAAGGAATCAATCTGAAAGACTTCCCAATGGCTCAAGTTGGAAAACTGTGAGCAACAAAATAAATAATGGTAGCATTGGATTATTACCCAGAGAATAAAATAAATATCCATGAGTCTATACTGATATAAAAAAGATTACATAAGAAAGGAAGAAAAGAAGAAAAAAGGGGGGAAATAGAATGAGAGAAAGAGAGAAAGAAAGGAAGAAGGGGTGGGGGATCTTCCTCACAGAATTCCAAATAATAAACGCTGCTGGATAGCATGAAATAGAAAATCGCCACTAGAACACCACAGTAACAATTACTGTGGGCAAGACTGACTGATGAATGCAAAAACTGTGAGTGAAACTTAAAGAAGAAACAGTACATTTGCAGATCCTCAAAGCATCTCCCTCCAAATACTTAACTTTTTTCTCTTAATTTCTTTAAAAGACCTATGACTATTTAAAGCAAAAATTATAACACTGTATTGTGGGATTTATAACATGGGTAGATGTAAAATTTATGACAATAGCACAAAGGACAGACAGAGGTAAATGGAACTGTTCTGTAGCAAGGCTTCTATATTTTACATTGATTAAACTGGTGCACTATTGAGTCTAGGTAGGCTGTGATATGTTAAAGATGCATATTGTAATCTGGATCAACCACTAAAAACTGCAAAGGTGTGTCACTTAAATGCTAATAAAGGAATTAAACAGCATACAAAAAGGGTTTGTATAAGAATGTTTGCAGGAGATGACCTGCACATCCCCAGGAGAAAGACGAGCGCACTGCGGGGCATCCACAGAGCAGAACGCCCTCAGCCGTGCCGAGGAGCAAACGCTGACACACACATGCTGGGTGAGTCTCTTCCACCTCGTGCCGAGGGAGGCAAGCTGGACAGAAAACAATACACGTGGGATGATTTCAGCCAAGATGAACCTATGGTGAAAAAACCAGAACAGTGGTTGCCTCGGGGGAAGGAAAAAATTGCCTGGGAAGGAACAGGAAGGAGTTTTCTGGGGGTGATGGAAATAATCTATTCTTAAAGGGGTGAAGGTTATATGGGCATGTTTATTTACCAAAACTTTATGATTGAGACTTGTGCCTTTCAGTGTGCGTACATCTTACCCCACCACACACACAAAAAGGACTAAAAGAATAATAAAGTCAGGTGGGAATGGGAAGGAGTGTGGATGAAACAAAAATGGCAGACGATAAGTAGTTGTTGAAGCTGGGTGATGGGCCTACTATGCTATTTTGTTTATTTTGTATACTGTTTAAATTTTTCCGTAATAAAACACTTGTATAAGAAGACAAACTCAATATACAGTGTTCGCTGGTAAGATATCGGTTACCTTTGGGGAGGAAGGAGGGAGCAAGGGATTGTTGGGGCCTGAGTGAAGCTGGTGCTAGTTCTTGGTCACAGGAGTGTGTTCACTTTGTAATAATTCTTTGAGGTTTACATGGATGACTTCTGCATATATTTCTGTACTCATGTTATACATCAACAAATATTTTAAATCCTGCATATTTGCACAAAGATACTAACTCAATATCTCAGAATAACAGCAGTGTTTTGTTTTAAAGTGGAACACATTCACTCATGACGTTATCAGATGGATTTTAATATTCCCAAGTGTATATTAATGCCCTCACCCTTGCGTGGCGCCCTGGGTCTTTCCATTTTTGCCTCAATTTGGCAAGTGGTGTGGCTTTGAGTTTTTATGATGCAATCTTTTCCCAGCAAGGTCCACCCCCACGATGATGCTCACCAAGGCCTTGACACCTAGCACAGTGCCATGTTCACAGCATGCACTCAAAACCTGTGGGACTGGGTTGAATGAGGAACAAAACGAGGAGCAACGATGTTCGTAACTTATATCTAGGTGCCATATCGTGACTTAGGAAATTGGTAGGATTTTTCGATAGACTTGCTATGCCTTCTAATTTTTCCTATTTAAAACAATGGGAAATAGAGTCTCAGAGTTCTTTCTCAGAGAAAGTCTGACATTTCAAGCACAGATTACTGACAACTATTAATGGTATATGACTTTCCCACCTCATCTTAGTTTTAAGTTTTTAATTCCTTACCTTGGAAATGACATAACTTTGCTTCTTCCAAATCTTGTGGTAATACTGATGCTTCAGAAGTTGGATCACGGATATTCTGCTGTTGTGCGTCCTCTCTGCAAACTAGTGGAGCTGTGCATCCCAGTCTGAGAAGGGTGTGGTCCTGTAATATTTAGAGTCAATCAGAGAAGCTAAATGGAAAAATGACTTAGGAGAATTATCACCATAACGCCCAAGAGCAACAAATTATTTTTCTTAATTATTTTGTGATTCTGAGGGTATATTTAAAAAGGGATGTTAAAACTGGTTCCCAAGGAGCCAGCCCTATAGTAGAGCAGAAATTGCATATTACCTTCCTACACAAACTTGCCTAACGTTGTGGGAAGGACCAACGGGAAGTTTCAGTGTTGTTGCCTGTGTTAACGAGACTAAGAGGTCCACACTTGGATAAGGAAGTCCAGTGAACAAGCTTGCGTGCATCGTCGGAGAAGGGACATGCGTGTGGTCCCCTGAAGTGGCTTAGGGGTCACTTACAAGTGCACCTGAGTTTCCTGTCTGTATAATGCAGGAATTAGGGCTGCCCACTGTGATGTTTTCTCCTTTTTATGACATGTCTCAGGGCAGTCCTTCTAAGATGCCTGACCAAGGTATGGGCCCTTCTTGCAGGCGGGTTCCAAAGAGGATCTCTGCAGCGACCCTGACCATGGAGTCCAGAGGGAGGATCACGGCAGCCTGGAGGGATGGAGGGGATGATAGGACAGGTGGCCTTGTAAAGGCAAATTCCAGGATCCCAGTCACCCTGTATTTCCATTTTAGATATTGAATTTACATTTCAAATACCGGCCAGGGAGCTTCCACGAGGGCTGCAAGCATCGTCAGCAAGAGCCAGGCTGGTGAGCCCCACCCCTACCTGAGTACTGTCTCAAGGGATGCGGCCCAACCACCCTGCACATACTCTGGGTGGTGGACAGGGCATGGAGGGTGGGCATGGTATAGAGAAGAGGCAGGGTAGAGGGTGGGGTGGAGAAGCAGAGTGGGGCCCAGTGGTGGAGGGACAATGAGGGAGTTGGGTCCCCTAGCTGTGCATGCTGGGAGCTTTTGTCTCTTAACCGCTCCCAGCCAGCAGCCTGCAAGGCTGCAGGACTACAACTCCCAGGATGCTCTGGGCATGGGGCGGTGCTTAGCCCTGGGGAGAGGAGGAGGGCAGTGTGCTCTTTGCCAAGGGCCAAACTGCCCTGGGCTTAGGACTCTGGTTCTTCACCTGCTCCACGTGGACTGAGTCTCAGAGGGATGTGATGGGATGAGCGGGACCAGTGAGTTAGGAAGCTGTGGTGGCTGCATGGGCAGCCTCGGGCCTGCAGAGTGCAACTGCTTTTGTCCAAAATAGAAGCTGGACTCGTGCCTCTTCTCCACCGCCTCACTCCTCTGCTTGATTCCTCCTCCCACCTGCATGCCTGTGGGTCTTTCCACAGCCTCCTACCTAGTCCAGGGCCAGGTGCTTCTCTAAATTGCTTATGGGAACTGGTTTGACATCCCAGAAACTTTCCACTTTGCCTGCTGCCCTCTGCCTTCTCCAGCAAAAGTGCAATCATTTCATCAGCTTTTGAGAGAAATTCGCTCCTGTGGCCCCTCTTGCAAGCACAACTTAAGAACTGTGCAGGGTGGTAACATTGGCTGTTGCTTGCCTTTTTTGCAGATGTGGAAGTTGAGGCATCCATGAGGTTAATCATTGGTTTCCCCAGGAGCCGCTGAGAGCAGAGGAGAACAACCCATTTCCCAGGCAAGTATTGTAGAACGTTTTCATCAACACATTCTAGTGCAGAGGCCTCTGAAACAGCATCCTTAAAATGAGAATAGCTTAAGCATTTTGCCCTTTTGATTGATCACCTAATCTCAGCCCAGGCATGAGTGGCCAGTCTCTCAGGGACACGGGTGATGACTCTGATCCCTCAGGAAGAGACTGGTGGTCCAGCTTAGGGAGAGGGATGTTCAAGGTAGACAGCACTTGGGCAGCATTTGAAACCCGTCAGCTTTAACATCTCTGCTTTGGATTCTGGCAAGGTTCCAGGATAAACATGCTTAGGGATAGTCAGATGTACCGTATTCTTTAAAAATTGATTAGATTGGTGAAAGGAACAGAGCATAAAGTATCCTGCTTATTTGCAAAAGATGAAATGCAACCAAGACCTTCTTGTTAATTTTTTTCTGCTCATTCTCTTGACTGTACTGTATGCTTGAATGCAGAAACAAAAAACTTGAATTGCCAAATTCTCTTTTCCTGATATTGGTAAATTAACTTAAAAGTTTTAGTGAAAGCTGTGGAGGAGTGGTTAGCAGCTTTCATGATTTACGTCCTCCCTAAAAATCTGGGCATTGATCTACATGAAAAAACGTCCTTGTTTATATTACACAGCCCAATAGGTTAGATTTCCGATTCCTGAATGTGGCATATTATCAAAACAACTGAAAAACCTGGTCATGGAAACTGGACCCTGTCACTTTGTCAAGAATTGCCTCTTTATGAATTAGTGACAAGTGAATTCTTTAACATTTTTGTAAAGAACGCAAGAGAAACTCTGTAGTGTCTCTGAATGTGGCAAGGCGGGGAATTCTCGTTAGACCACATCCTCGGGTTCTTCTCTCATGTTCAATAGGCCCAACTGATAGTCCATGTGGTCAGGTGTAGTGCCACTCCCCTAGTCCCCAGTGTTCCATCCCACACTGGCCTGTGCCCTCTTCAGGGGGTTCTGATGACACTCTTCCACAAATGTTGGAAAGAGACATTGTAAGATGAGGATATGCATCATCTTGAAACAAGGATTAATGTTGAGGAAAGTCTCAGGGTCTGTGTGCTCCGATGCACTGCTGTTGGGGTGTGGCTGCAGTGACCACTGTGCTCCCAGCAGTCCCCACAATTGTTGTCTCAGACGTTTGATCTCCTGGCGCAACCACAGCAGCTGTTGACAGAGCTGGGCGCTCATCATGGTGCAGTGTCTTCTGTCATATTTTGTGGCTCTGACCCTCCTCTGCTTGCCTCCTTCCCATTCCTATCTGCTGTGTTGATTGCTTTGTAGTTGTTTCCTAGGAGCCACTGTGTGTAACTGTATTCCACAGCGTCTTTAGGGATCCACCCTCACTACACGAGTCACTGTACAACAGCCCCTTATCCTGGTGTAGCCTGTGTTCATCGTCTCTAGTGGCGCTGTGAAGAACCCTGCTTACTTGGAGCTCCTCTCATTCTCACGCTGCTGGGGCTGCTTACGAAGCTGGGCATCTCGTCTTTGGTCTCATCAAGATTATTCTTTTCATCGATTATTTTGAAGTCGGATACGACTTTGTTAATAATGTGGACACTGGCTGTCACAGGCACTTTTATGTATCTTCCCCAACAGCTCTGTGAAGTAGGTCTGTGATCCACATATTACAGGGGGGGACACTGAGGCTCAGAGAGGTCAAGTAGCTTCCTTCACTTCACACAGTTTCTTGGTACATTTTGAGTCTCCTCCTGGAACTCTGCCTCTCAGGAGTGTGCACTTAGCTGATGTTCCACTTTGTGCCTCTCTGCCAGACCCCCTCAAGGCACACGCCCCATCCTGAGTCCATTGTCTGCTTGATGGCAGTCACCCTGCACAAACAGGCTCTGGGCAGGGAGTGGACTAGCGGTGCGTGGTCCTCAGGCTTACCCTGGGCAGGTTCTAGGTTCATTGCGAGAGCTGGAGCAGTGGAAGATACTGACTGTCATTCACCAGGAAGATTTGTTATGTAGAAATACTCCACTGACTTTTTGCAGGTGTCATGTCTTCTTTGTCTTCATTGCTCCTCTGGGCTTTCTCCTACAGTCCATGCCGTGCAGTAACATACAGTACAGAGACTAGTGAACATAATACAGTTGCCCTGCACCAACGGTCACATCACTCATTTTTCTAATTGTGAAAGAAATACATTCTGTAAAAAAAGTCAAATTACACAGATCTTTGTTGAGTAAAGTGAAGCCTTCCCCTTTCATCCCCTTCCCTGCAAACTGGCTCCCCTACTCAGAAGGAACTATTGTTAAGAGGTTGGGGTTTATCCTTCTGGACATTTCCTATGAATTTATAAATACACATAAAGATTTTTTAACATAAATTACATAACTGCATCTTTTTGCAATTTGCTGTTTCCCAAACCATATATCATAGACGTCTCTCCTTATCCGTGCACGTCACTCTAACTTAGCTTTTTAGATGTTTTAGAGGTATCCAAAGAACAGGAATACCATGATCTGTTTATTTCTTCTTCGATAGAGATGGGATGATATCCAGTTTCACTATTATACATAATGCTGCAGTAAGATCCTTGTATGGAATTTATTACACTGCTATTCAACCGCTCAATTTGCTTTGTTTCCTTTTAGTCGGAGACTATGATATATTTTTAACATTTTTATGGGAATTATTTTATAGGGAAATTAATTTTATCACTGAATAAAGACATTTATGGAGAAACTGCACTTCAAGGTCATCCATCTCAGTATTCTGGAGAAAAATCATGAAACTTAGAAGGTATTCTGCTTGCTCCATCACATTCTAACAAGTCATGTTAACAATTTAAAGTTGAGTCTTTGAATAGCCTCTACTTTCTCTGTTCAGAAGAAGGATGACTTTTTCGTGTCTTGAAAACTTTTGACTCCAGGGGCTCTCAGTTGGGCTTCAGAGAGGATAAGATATTGGTGTCATATCTGTTTCTCTTCAGCTGTAGGCTGCATCTTCTAAAGATCATAGAATTGAATATGGTCCAATAGATATATATGATTTGGGTCAAAAATTCAAAGTAATGAACCCAAGATAGGAATCTATAACTTTGGTTCTTAATAAAGAATTTCTTTTGATAGCCTCAAGTCTCTGTGATTACTAGTAAAAACTCACCTATGGGTGAAGAGATGTGGTTCTGCTGGCAATGTCTGCCTTGAACATCCATAGCTAAGTCTGCCACATCCATAGGTAGATTAGACTTGACTTCTGGAAGACCTCTGCCCTTGGTCTTTGACCTGGGAAAAATAAGAATTTTAAAAAGCTGCTGTTATTAGCACTCAATGCTAGAAATGCCCATTAAAGAGTGATTTTGATTTGGTAAACCAAAGGGAGTATAAGCAGAACAAAGTCTTTAATATCTACAAATTTCAAAAAATTCTAATGTTTTTAAAATATAACTCTATTTTTGCCACAGTTCAAACTGTCTATATATGAATGAAATATCCCTCTGTCCATTTCTTAAGTTGTTTCCATTGATTTGATGGATTTATCCTCTAATCCGGATTCCAAGTGTGAAAGAACATCTTGGTCCTTCAAAGAAAATAAGCCATTGAAATTTGATTTTCTTTTAGCTTGGCCTCCTACAGGTTTGAGGAATAAATTATCATGTAATGATACAATGATTTTGAAATCTAACTGTTAATTACAGGGGTGTAAGGGATGATTGAATGGTGGTTCATCCCCATGGTCAGGGGTATTGTACACATGGACGTGTAAACACGATTCAGGAAGCTGCTTCAGCCCCGTGACATCCCTGAGAACCACAGTGCAGGAGGATCTAGGCACACAGCCATCTGCCTCGATCTCCTGGGTTACATGTAGATCCAGGGGTCTAGAGAGTGGCTTCAGAGCAGCTACCTTTTATATTTCTCCCCTTCCTTCTCTCCAGCTTATCTCAAACAGTCTTGACTATCATTTTTGTGTGTGTGTGTGAGGAAGATCAGCCCTGTGCTAACATCCATGCTAATCCTCCTCTTTTTGCTGAGGAAGACTGGCTCTGAACTAACATCTATTGCCAATCTTCCTCCTTTTTTTCCCCAAAGTCCTAGTAGATAGTTGTATGTCATAGTTGCACATCCTTCTAGTTGCTGTATGTGGGACGCGGCCTCAGCGTGGCCGGAGAAGCGGTGGGTCTGTGTGCGCCGGGATCCGAACCCGGGCCGCCAGTAGTGGAGTGCGTGCACTTAACCGCTAAGCCACGGTGCAGGCCCCTGACTATCATATTTTAAAGTAAGACCAATTATAGTTATTTACATGAGCTGTTTGTTCATTATTGCAGAGTAATAATCAGGCATACCATTAAATATCATTTAATCTACCTAAGTAAATTTGTTGTACCTTATAATTGATTAGAACACTAAATTTAGTTCAGAGTTTGATATTCACCAAATGTGTTAATCTGCTTACAACTGCCATGTGCCTCACTCCTCTTAGAAGTGTATCTTTGACCCATCACAAAAATTTAATGAATCAAATCATCATAAATTAAGATTATGTACTAGCTTTTGGATGATCGGGAGGCACATGGGTCCATTTTGGAAATATGCCCATCTGTCTTTGCTCCCCATGGGAAGTTTCTGGTCACTAGGTCTCCAGGTGTCTTGCACAAGCCCTAGGTCTGTAATAGCTTGGTGCCTCTCCTTCTACTTGGGGTAGAAATAAAAGAAGTCAGAGAGACTTACTGAAGTTTTGGAGACTTATGACGTCTACTATGAAGACCATCCATGCATATTGTTCTGGATAAGCTCTCTGTTCCTAAGACTACTAGTTACTTTAAGGGCTTGTCAGGAACTGTGAAAGGTCTGATATTTTACCTTACCTGCAAACCAATAAGTTAGCCTACCATGGTCTTACAGATGCTGGCAAAAGACACGAGACCCATGGGTCAGAGACAGAGGACTTGATGACACAGCAATAGCAGTGGCCAGAGTATCAGAATTTGCACCAATTCACTAAATCCCACTTCCTACAGGGTGATACACAGTGGGCCAGGTGACATGCAGAAGGTTGCAAAATCTCAGAGCTCAAGGAACTAACTCAAATCTTTGATAACGGGCAGGAGGTCTGCTGATCTTTGGCCTGGGGGTTGTTATTTTTATTATACTGGGCAGTAAGCGAGCCTGCCCTTTGCTCCAGAGGAGGCCACTCTTTCTATCTTCCAAAGCTGATAGCTCTACACACATCCTTGAAAAGATAACCTGGTTTCACTGGCTTTCAAAGAGAAGCTTGGATGAGTCTCGATCATCATTCAGTTCTTCTGTTTCCTTTATTGAGATTGTGCAAATATGCTCTTTTCTCTGTGAAGTTCACTAACTTTATTCATACATAAGGGATGCTTTTGGTTTTATTTATTAAGTTGAAAGTGTCTTATTAGAGCAAATGATGAAACTATTATGAGTTGGATCTGAAAGTATGCTTTTCCAGGAAAAATGTGAAAGAAGATCAGTGCTCACAGAACTCTGCCACAAGGAGCTGATAGCAACTTAAATGATTTTAATTTGAATACTGTTTTGTACAACTTTCTTCCATCTTCCTTCATCCTCTCTGCTTCCTGTAACTCCCATATGGGAATGGGGCAGTCTCAGGGATTCACTGAACTCATTTACAAAATCCAAATGGTTTTGTCTGTTGTGTTTTTTTATTGAGGTAAAGTTGACATACATCATTAAATTAGTTTCAGGGGTACAACATAATGATTCAATGTTTGAGTATATGTTGAAATGATCAGCACAATAAGTCCAGTTAACATCCGTCCCCATACATAGTTACAATTTTTTTTCTCTTGTGATGAGGACATGGCTTATTTCAAGGTGAAGAAGAATCAATGATGATGTCATACTTTTCCATATACAACTTGATGAATTTGGACGTAAGTGTACACCCTTGAGACTGTCACCACCATCAAGGCCACAAACATATCCATCACCTCCCAAAGTTTTCTCTCACCTCCTTTATTACTATTATTCTGTGGTAAGAACTCTTAACATAATATCTACTCTATTAGCAAATGTGACATATGCAATACAGTCTTGTTAGTTGTAGGCACTATGCCATATCCTACATCTCCAGAACTTATTTATCTTGATAACTGAAACTTTGTAAACTTTTACCATCAGCTCTCCATTTCTCTATCCCCCCAGCTCCTGGCAATCACCATTCTAACGTCTGCTTCTATGAGTTTGACTATTTTAGATTTCACATAGAAATATTTGCCATTCTCTGTCTGCCTTATTTCACTTAGCATAATGTCTTCTAGGTCCATCCATGTTGTCAAAAATGGCAGGAATTCCTTCTTTTTTCAAGGTTGACTAATATTCCATTTCTTTATCCATTTCATCCATCAGTGACATTTAGCTTACTTCCGTATCTTGGCTATTGTGAATTAGCTGCAATGAACATTAGAGTGCAGGTATCTCTTCTAGACCTTGATTTCAATTCCTGTGGGTATACACCAGAAGTGGGATTGCTGGGTCATATTCTAGTTTTAATTTTTGGAGGAACCTCCATACTGTTTTCCATAATGGCTGTACTAGTTTAAATTCCCACAAGGGTTCCTTTCTCTACATCCTCACCACCATTTGTCATCTTTAGTTTTTTTGATAATCGCCATCTTAACAGGTGTGAAGTGATAGCTCATTGTGGTTTTGATTTGCATTCTCTGATGATTAGTGATGCTGAACATCTTTTCATACACCTGTTGGCCACTTGTATGTCTTCATTGGAAAAAGTCTATTCTGTTCCCTTGCCGATTTTTTTAATTGATTTGTCTTTTTCCTATTGAGCCAACAAAAAAAAAAGAGAACAAAATTTCCAGGCGTTGTGGGTGCTTCCCAGTTGATGCAGATGGTTTTGTATTTACAGGGGTACTGAAAGATCATGTTTCGTGCTTTTTCTTCAGCTTGTTATAAGGCCAGCAGTAGCTACGGCATAGCAGATAATCGGGATCTTCTGGGTTTGGAGGTTTACAACATAAAAGAGTGGTAAGGAATTTTTTATTATTCCAAGGAAATTATTGAGATCATAGTCCATGGAATCCAGGATTGATAGGTGTAGGAGGAAATTAAGGTGAGGATTGGTGATCTGGCATTACTTCTGATCTTGAGGGACAGGTATCTACTGCATGAGTGTTTGAATAAAAATGTTAGAGATCAGTAATTTGTGGTGGGTGAATATGTTTTCTGAATTATTTACTTTTGAACATAACCATTTGGATTATGTGAACATCTGGGACATGGGAGTAAGTCGCTGAAAGGAGGTGGTTGATAATGTCACTGTTGATTTAACTTCTATGAACACCAAGTGGTCAATGGATTAAGCAAATGAGTAGTCAGAAAACACAGAAATGGTAGGATTTGGGATTAAGTAAAAGACTGAGGACCGACTGTCCTGAGAGGGAGTGCCAAGACTTGTGCGGTTGAGATTGACAAGGACAAGAAGAGAATAGAATCACACTCAAACAAGGAGGGGGTATTAACAGGATGGAGGGGGAGAAATGATCTGGAGTAGCCTTGAGTTTTGACCTTGAGCGTTCTGTTCTTGATGCAAATCTGCCTGATGACATCCCGGGACACAGGTCAGATCTATCCCCAGAGGATAGAGGGAGGGTGGAAGTACAAAACAGCCAGGATAATTGTCCTAAAAAGGCAGGCTTCCTTTATCATTTGACCCACTTTCATGATTTATTTTTGTAGAATAAGAGGAAAAGAAGGATGATAGTCACGTCTTCACAGAGGAAGCAGCGTGACTGTGGGAACCAGTCTAAACCAAAGCCTGGTTTAAGCATCTCCATCCCTTTGAGGCTGTCCAGTGAGATATTCGAGAGGCCGGTTACTAGAATCCTATCCCATCCTGGCAATGACAGATCTCTGGGAGGACACCTTGGACCAGCCCCACCAGGTCTGCTGGCCCGAGAGACTGCAAGGACTCCAGGCCTGCAGCAGTGCAAGACAACTGGTAAGTCCTTTCAATCTTGCCAAAGCATTGCAGAAACTTGCACTTAGTCACACAGGTGAATCCCTGCCAGGTGTGCTCGCAGGTGGTCTGCACTCCAGGTCCCATGCCCACTCCTGCCGGTCTTCAGATTTGGCAGAGATGATTCCAGGAGCTGATCTGGGCATTCCACAGCTCCACTGCCAACAATTTCTGGTGACTGAGGAAGGTATCAGGAAGGAGGAAAGGGCAGTGAAGAGCACAGGAGAGAGACTGGTGATAGCACTGATGACAGACAGACTTGCTAGCGAGGCAGAGAAAGTGAGGGGCCAAGGAGGACGTCCAGAGAGCAGATGAAATGAAGCAGGCATCTCAGTGAGGTCTCTTGGCAGCTTCCCTAATGTTTCCTTGCTTTGAGCTCTTGAAACTTTAACATATACCAATACTTTTATTAAACTCCACTGCGTGACACAGAAAATATTGACAGCGGTTTCTTTCTGAGGTGAGAGGTTGGGTTTCAGGTGAGGAGAGCAAGATCTTCCTTTTTCATGCTGTTCTCTCCTCTTCCTTTACTATTTACGTTATTTATTTGTACTTGAAAGTCAGCAGCGAGTTATCAACGTCAGGGGATTATTCAGTTTTTCCCCTCACAGTCACAGTAAAACCTACTTAAAGTGGATTATTCTTTTTGTGTAATATTCCAATAGATTACAAAATATTATTTCAAAATTGCTTTTATGTCTATGTCCTCAAATTAGATATTTACTTCTAGGTCTCCATTTTTATGTTCTTTGTTGCATGCTAATTCAGAGTTGCATCTAAGGAAATACCAGATTTCCCTCAGGTTTTTAGATCCATATGTGTTGGAAATTTGATTCATGAAGATGGACATGGCAGTTGGGGGATCGAGCTGTCATCAAAAGAGACCTTTTCAGCATCAGTAATCTGTGAAGAACCCACTGCTTGTTGGGATTTAATTTTCTATGTGAGGGATCAAGCTTTCACTATTGGCTCTTCTCTTTCTCTTTGGAGGGAATTACAGCCTTCCCAGTCTTTCTGTTACCAAAAGACTTTACTAGATGGCTGTGCCATGTCAGGAAGGGTCTGGGATGCTGGGAACCAGGATTCAGCCTCAGCTTCTGGCTGTCCTGAGAAGCTTCCTGGAGGAATCCAGCCTGTGTGTCTAGGTGACACTTGTAGCCATCAGAAAGGAGGGGATAACTCACAAGTGCCAAGCAATTCATCTGGCCCTTGTCTTCAGGGTGTTCCTAAGGGATGAGGTTCAAAATGCCACGTGGTAACCCTTTGAAAGTTCCTAGTCATGGGGTGGGTTCTCGGTGTGAGCTCAGAGCAGTGTCTGTTCAACACTAGATGGGAAGCATTTCAGTATTTTAATTGATAAGGCTGTTCATGCATGTCCATGGATCATCAGTGCTGTGGCATTCCCTGCTGGACACCCCACACCCCTCTCATGCTTCATCTTTCAAAGCTCCCAACAGAAATCACACCCCAACAGGTGGTTGTGATGTAACCACAGCACGAGTGGGGAAAAAAACAGAGCAACCCAGGGATGACACACTTCAAGGGCTCGGACCCAATTGCCCCTTTTGGACGAGATGGTAACACCAACACTGAGTGCATAAACTGGAAGATTGTCTGAGACCATGGACCTCAGAATGACATGGGATCAGAAGTCACCCTGGACAGCAAGGGAGAGTGTAGGGTCACTCACAGTCCAGGATTGTGGTCCCTTATCCTGTCAAAGCAGAGCTCACCCATGACCATCAGGCCAAGCCAGGTAGGAGGAGCCAGGATGAACCTGAGAGAGAGGCTGGAGACCTTCTGGGGAATTTCTGCCCTAAAGGGAATTGCATAAGGAAGGCAGGGGTGCTGAGAATCCTAGTTCACAGAAAGCAGTCATGTGAAGGGAATAAGGCCCTGCGGTAGCCTTAAAAGCTGTGTCGCAAATCTTCCCCTATGGATTCAAAACGAGCAGGAAAAGGAATTCCCAGTCCTGGACAAGGATGCCAGCAGGATTCAAACCTAGGTCAGGGGTGAACACGGAGCCCCTAGAGAGGCCTGAGGAGGGAGAGTCCTGCCTGCTTTTAGACCATTTGCAAATGACCTTCCTCGGGCCTTGTCCTCTCCCCGTGCACGTTTTGATCTTTTTACATTGTTTTCCCCACTTACAGCTGATGCAATTCCAGAGATTGTACTAGAAAACTACAAGTTCCTAAAATTTGCTCAAAAGAAACCTCCACAAGAGAAGCAGAAACTATTCCCTCTTCCTCCAGAATGTAGAAAGGCAGCCCCTGCCTGTGGCACGACATGGTCCTGGGTAGTGCTGTTTTAAAGACACCCACATTTCAGTGGTTGTTGCTCTGCCTGTGAAAGTACCTTCAACATTTAAATCCCAAGAGAACGGGCAGCGGGCTGTGTCTGCTCTGGGAGCAGCTGAATGATACTGAAATGAACTTGTCCTCTGGGTTAGGGGGACTTGGGAGTGTCCCCACTAGCCAGAGAAGGGCCTGGCCCTTCTCCCTTCTCCCACATACAATAAGCTGATGACCCGGAAGAGTTCTTGATTCAAGGAGAAATGTGAGATTCTGTGTCTCCCTTACATGCCTACAGAAAGCAACGGAACCACACCACAACTCCCAGGCTGTAAAGGGAACAGGACTTTAATACAATATTCAAATATGGCATTTATTATTTACAACACATAACTACTGTCCCTCCCCAATGGGTGATGAGGTGCTGAGGTAGAGATATCAGGGAACTGGGGTGGGTTCGTCCCCACTCTCTTGGGCCTCAGGGGGCCCCAGGAATCAGCTTGCAATTCTCCCCTTCCCGTTAGGTGGGAGGAGCCGGCCCGGTGCATCGCAAGCGTCCCAGCTGTGTCCATGCTGATGAGGATGGGGCTGTGATCGGCCACTGGTACGGGGCTCGGTGTTGGGGCCTGGGGGCTGAGTAGAAGAGTCGGGTTATCTTCGAAGGGCCTCCCTCAGAATCATGGCCCTGCAACCTGTCCCCACTGCATTGGGTGCTCCAGTCCCTGTGCTCAGTGCTGTCAGCCACCAGTACCCCATTTGTCCCTGTCACATGAGCGATCATTTAGTATCACCTATTTCACAGAGGAGGAAACGGAGTCTCAGGAAGCTGAAGAGAGTCACCCCAGTCACAGGACTGCTCAGTAGTGGAGCTGGGATCTCAGTGCCAGCTGTCCAACTTCCCAAGGCCACGCTTAGCTCACTTTACTGAAACCCTAGGAGTAGTCACCCCAGCCCAGACACTCACTCACCCCTGACCTTGATGGTGGCCGGTTCTTCTGAGCCTTGAGTATTCAGCAGGCCAACTAGGCCTGGGGGTCCAGCTGGCAGGACAGGCTGTAGCTACAGGAGAGAGAGGGACCTGTGAGTCTACCAGGAGCCACACCTCAGGTGTCCCCCCACTGCCTGCCCAGCAGTTGGAGTCTGGGTGTCCCAGAGGTTGCAACACAATAAGACCTGGGGCTGACCAGGGAGCCATAGACACATGCTATCTGGACTGGCCAACAGGGAGAGTCCACACCTGCCCTCACCCAACTCCTGCCCTGCCTCACCTTTCACTCTCGTTGAGCAGCTTCATGTCCTGGAACCAGGCCCCAAATCGATCCTCGGGCTCTAGGTTGTAATTCTTTGAAGCCACCTGGAGCAGCAGGATCTCCCTCATGACTCGGTATTCCTGGGGCCAGAGGGAAGGAGAGGATGCAGACAGGGCCTGGGTGGGGGATGCTGCAGGGGCCTTGTGGGGGGTGAGAAGTGGGGCAGGGAACCAGTCCTGGGAACCATCCTTCCCTCCAGTCCCATCCAGGCTCTACCTGTTCTCAGAATGGGAATAATCAGCCCCTCCTCCAGGATGTTGTCCTTGAAGCCATCCTCCCCTCAACCCACCTGACAATTGGATGGATCTCCCTCTTCTCCCTTATCAAACTCTTCCACTCAATGTAAGATACAGGGGGTGGAGCCAGGGGCTGTTCTGCCCAGAGGGTCTCTGATTTCCACCTCCTTCCCTTCCCCTGCAGGGAGTGCCACAGTTGCTTACTTCAGTCCTTTACTCAAGGTTGATCTCATTCCCCTGGAAGGCAGACAGCCAGAGTCCATCAGACAGAGCCCCCTAGCTTAAGTAGCCCCCTATGCCCACCTCTTATCATGTTGTACTACTGCCAGGTCCCAAGAGGGAGCCGGGGATCCAGAGAAAACAGGACTTGGACCTAGGCTGGGCTCTGGGCTCCAGAGGAGGAGGACAGGGGCGTGACACTGAGGGACCTGGCAGCACAACCCTCTCTGATGACAGACTTGGAGGCTGAGGCCTCAGGCAGAGGGGACTGCTCAGCCACATATGTGCTGCCTGACTTGGGGGGACCCGACATCTCTCTCACCATGGGCAGCATGGGACGGAGAGGCTGAGTCCAGCTCAGATAAAACCTCACGCAGCTCTGCCATCAGGCAGCTCTGATCTTCCCCAGCCTGGGGAACCAGAATGGGTGTCTCAGATGGAGCCTCTGTTCACTCATCCCTAAGATGGGCCTGATGCCCCAGCTCCCAGGGGCAGCTGCAAGGCTCTCGTGAGAGAAGTGCCCATTGCTGAGAGCTCAGAGCTCAGTTCGGGGGCTCCTGCATCCCCAGGCTCAGGATCCTGGTCCTCCCTGCCTGGTCCCCATGTTCACCCACTTCGAGGTAATCACCCATCGCCAGGTGCAGCATCAGCAGGTCACCGAGGAAAGTGCCAAGATAGGGGACGACACCCTGTCACATCGGGTGAGATGAGCCTTTGCTGTCAAGTCGACCCTCTGCAGACCCTCCCTTGAAAAGTTCTCACCCTCAGCCTCCTGGCCCACCCCAGGGTTCCCACGGGGAGCAGCCTAGGACCCTCAGCAGCCTCCCCTCAATTCCTCCTCCCTTCACAGCCCAATAAAACCACACTCCTGCTCCTAACCTCCCAGCGCCAGCTTCTGGCAAATCACAGGGTATGCGGTCCCCGATCCTCCCCACAACAACCCATCCTGCACCAGCTCTTCCAGGCCCCCCTCCTGGTCACTTCTACTGGGGGACTCAGGCACTGTGGCACCAGGAGGAAGGGCCCTCCTCTCTTGATTTGAGGCCTCCAGCTGGGAGGGCAGAGCCCCTCCCCCACAGGCACACTCACCTGCTGCTGCTGCTGCTGCTGCTTCTCCTGCACTCTCTGGGGGATGATCTCCGGGGGGGCAAACGTGGAGGGCCCCTCCTGCCAGGGTCGAGGACAGTGTCAGCGGGCCATACTCCCCTCACCCCATTTCTCTCCAGCACCACTGGCCTCCGACCCTGGACATCTGACTCAAGTCAACTGGTACCAATGCCACTCCATCCTCCAAGGTGTTGTGATTCTAGAACAAGCCCAGCTCGAACTCTCACTCTGAGTGTGAGCTTGGGCTTGTGGCCTGGCCTCCCCAATCCTCTTTCCTCATCTGGAAGGTCTGAGAACTCCAGCTACCCTACAGGTTCTCCTGAGGACTCAGTGGCATATGACTGTCATCGTTGTCCTCGCCCTCACCCCTCCGTGTGGAGCAGGAGGAAAGCTCCCACATTCCTTTTCTCCCTCTTATCTCATCACCACCGTATGAGGCCTGCACCACACAATCAACATCCCTCCCTTCCCTGATGAGGAGGCAGAGGCCCAAACAGGGGCAGTGAGTTGCTCAGGGGCCCACAGAGGAGAGGCCGCTTGCCCCTCCCAGCCAGAGGCCCTGTTCCAACATCCTCACCTAACCCCCGCCCCACCACTGACCACAGTACTGTCCCCTGAGCTCTCAAAGCGTGATCCTGGGCCAAGCCGTGGATGGAGATGAAGGGGTGTCTTGGGAGTCTGGTTGAGTGGCTCCTGCCTGCCCCAGTCCCATGGAGTGTCTGGCCCCCGGGGTGGAACAGAGGCCATACCAACGCCTTCTCCTCCCCAAGGAACTCCTCAGGATATTCCCCTGCTCTGAACTCTTTCTTTATCCACTTGGGAACCGGACACCCAAGGTGCATACTCTGATCCACAGGGAGGGGAGTGACAGGAGGCTCTGCTTCCTCATTTACGTCAGATCCCAAGGTCCTTTCAGCAGTATCCACTAAGAATCCATCAGTTGCCTAGACTCTTCACATAAGCCACCTGGGGCATATGTCATTGCCAACTGGGCACTCAGGTGAGACTCCTGTGATTGACTCAAGTGACTGCTCTAGGGGTCCAGTGGGGAGTCACAGAATGCACACACATCTTTCTCTGGTCCAGATGTTCAGACCCAAGGATGAGCAGACTGTTTGTCCACCTGGGCCATGGGAATCTCCTGTCGTTCCCAAACTTGGGGTAGCCAGGGTGCCCTCCACTTTGAGACTTGGTGAAGACAGAAGGAGCGGCAGGGGCCTGGCTTCTTGAGGACAGGTTTAGGCTGAGGGCTAAACCCACCCCAAACACCCAACAGCCTGGAAGAAGCTACATCCAGCAGGATGGACATGCATGGAAGCCAGAGACCTGCTGACGGCACCAGCTCGGCAACTCCTCCTGGAACAGCCCAGCCAACACCACTGTGTCCCACGACCAGGGCCTCCTGCCCACAAACCACACCCCGCCCACCCATGGACCAAACAGATCCCTCTGTTTGTTAATCTGGACAAGATAGACATGAATGTTTCAGAGAACGTTCAAGTGGGAAACAATCAAAACCACAGAATTTCCAATCCCCCTCCTCCCACCCCCCTCCTCTCTTTCCAGACCCCGAGCCTCCACTCTAACTTGGTCATCAGTTTTCTGCTCAAAGACTTGTCTTGGCTATAGAGCTCCTTAAGTTTCTTAGAGCTCTCCCTGAGGGGAGGGGAAAGAAGGAAGGATAAATTTAGGAATGATGTGCGGAGTCTGAGTGCAAACCCCTTTTCTTTGCAAACCTGAGAGTTTCAAACAGACTGGAGGAGTGTTCTCACTGGGTTCCTCTGAGCGCTAAGGTCTCGTGGGACGGGGAGGGAACTCTCCTGTTGGTCATTGGGGTCTCCATTCCCCAGCTCTACAGAGCACCTCTGTTTTGACCGCTTTGAGTTTCAACTGGGCGTAGAGTTCTGTTGCCATAAACACTTGAAAATCTCCAATGTGGCTCAACCCTGGCATTTAGGGAAACTGAGTCCTGAAGCAGAACTGGTGCACTAAGGACCCAGGGAGGCTTAGAGATCCCCCACCGAGGCCCAGGCCCTGTCCCCAGCATTTGCTGCCTCCCAGGAGTTCCCACGTGACTGAGGGGGCAATGGTAGACATACGAGAGATCCCCCATCCACCCTGATCCTCCTATGGAGAGGGGCCTACCCACCGGGAAACATCCGCCCACGTGTTCTTCAGGTGGCTTATGGAGGTTTTCTGCAGAGCAGAGATGACAGCACGGAGCGAGGAGAAGTTCTTCAGGATCTCGCACTCCTGGGGAAGGGAAGAGAATGAGCTGTGAGGTGGGGCGCTGGAGACCCGCTTGCTCTAGCTTCAGTCCCCTTCTATTTAAATCTCCCCTCCTGGATGAGACAGATGCTCAGGAAGCCCCAGAAGGGCACATTTAGGACCCAGAGAGTAACACTCACAGGGAGGAGGATTTTAGCTCAACCCAGGGAAGGAGCCAGGGAGGAAGTGAGCATCCTCCCACTGGGACCTGGAGTCAAGGTGAGCGGGCCCCTGGCAGGAAGGGCCTAGGGACTGTGCAGGGGCTTAGACCACACACTGCAATCCTGGGAGCTGATAAAGGTGGAGAGGCGGTTCCCAAGGCTCCAGAGAGGGGCTCCACTGGGCCTCCCGCAGCACACCTGGGCCACCTGGATCCAGTGCTCCACCACCCTCACCCTGTCCTGGGCCGTCATGCTCGGGTCCCCGAGGCAGGTGGTGGCGACGAGGCTGACCACCCTTCTGAAGTGGTCGACGGTGGCCTGGACGGTGGGTGCCAGGTGCTCATTGCCGGGCTTGTTCCTCTTGCCCCAGGTGGAGCCCAGGCACTGAGAGGGCACCACCTTCCGGAAGAGCTCCTGGGGAACAGGGGGAGTGTCACCCAGCCCTGCCACACCCCAGCTCCGTGTCTACCGCCCCCAAAGTGCCGCACAGGGGTCACGGTTTAGAGCTGGAGCTCAGGAAGCTCAGGATGTGGTCTGAGCCTTGTGAGAGTCCCTGGGTTTTCTTCTCTGTCCACTGCGGGCACCCAGCACAGGATGACCCAGAACCCAATACTGGCAGGGAAGGGAGGGGGCATTTGCACCCAGCCCGTCCTGGCTAACTCCAAGCTCCAGACGGTGGCTCAACTAGGCTCATCCCAAGGGGGCATCTTCCACCACCCTGATGCCCGCTCTGGTCCCACTCCGATTCTGATGCACATTCCCCTGCGGCAGCTACAACCACAGGCTCTGTCTGTCTCCCTTGTAGTGAAGTACACATCAGGTCTCTAATAAATGCTGAGGCTGTTGAGCCTCCTGAGCAGCCGGTTGGGCCACCAGGGACCTGGCTGCACACAGTGAGTTCCCCTCCCCCACTGATGGGCCAGGCCCCGCGCAGCTTTCCGTCTCTTCTACCTCATGGAGCCGGCACAGCCACTCTGTGCAGCAGGTCCTGTTAGTGTCCACCTCTACGCTCTGCAGGTGGACAGCAAAGCCTTGGGGGTTCAGAAAGTTGCCCAGGTCGTACGGTTGGTAAGGGGGAGCGCCAGGATTTGGGCCCAGGTCATAGGAGTCCGGATCAGGTCTGGGGCACTGATGGCAGAGGGAAGGCCTGCCCCTCCGCCCTGAGAGCCCAGCTGCTCACCGCATCCATCACGGTCAACTGCTCCGCCACCAGCTTAGGAGGGAAGGCCGTGAGGTTAGGCTTCTTCTCACCCTCCTTAATGGCCACAGGTGGAGATGGACTTCCCACTAGAAGTGATGGTCCAGGTGACTCCAGCTCAGCAGCTCCCACTCCTGCTGGAGCCGACGTGGGCCCTTGCTCCTGCTCCAACACTGCTGAGGGAGGGGACGCTGGCTCCAGCGCTAGAGGGGATGGTATTGACGGAGCTGGAGCCAGCTCTACCTCCACCACTGTCCACTGCCCTGCTTCTGCCGCCGGCTGGAGCTCTGCAGCTGGCGCTGCAGCGGGATAAAGGGAAAGGTTCACCCACATAGCTGACTTTCCACGTGTCCTTCTAAACACAGGAAAGATCCCACTTCCCTTCCGGGAATACCCAGCCTGCAGGCCGCCTTACCCTCTGGCTCTGCCTCAGTGGCCTCCAGAAGCTCACACCGGGCAAGGGAAAGAGGGTCACGGCAGCTCAGCTCCGAACCAGGCAAGGTGACCTGCATGTACATCCCCTTTAGCTTGAAAAAGGGACAGCCCCAGCCTGGTCCCGCCCTAGTTCTGGTCCAAGCCCGGCATCTCAAGGTCCTGAGTGTGGAGACCCTCTGCTCCTGCTCTCATCTCAGAGCAGCACTGGATGGTGTGGGTGGCCTCGTGCACCTGCCCCTTGTCTAGTGAGTTGGTGGAGTCGAAACCATTGGGCAGCTCCTCGACGACCTCCTGAGTGGAGTTCTGCAAAGACTGCCCGGGAGCTGGGCCAGAAGGAATCAGGGGCTGCCTGCACACTGCCACTGGGGCCGACCCCCAAGAGAAAGTCTGCTCCTCAGTTCAGGCACAGAGGGGCATCCCTGCAAAGAACTGTGGTCAGGGAGGGAAAGAGATGAACCCTCTAGGGCTCGGTAACATATGAGTAGAGGAGCTCACCTTCTCACGCTGCCAGCCATGACCCTGTATGAACATGACAGACCCACCAGGCTTCCAACACCTAACAACCTGCTCCTGCCTAGGAATGACCCACCCCTCATGCCCTGCCTTCCCCCCTCCACACAGACACATGCACACACACACGAAGAGGTGCAAGGAGTGTCGGGCTGATGAGGTGGGATCACAGTTGTGCCCTGGCCTGCACTAGCCTTTCCTGGGCTGCCCCGTGTTACCTTTCGCTGCCTCCTTCCAGACACCCAGAGGCGTCGGGGATGAGGGCTGAGCCAACGTCTTCAACGACCAAAAAGATTCTCTTTCTGGGCTTTTTTGAGCCCAGCTCCTCCAAAAGTTCGGATACAACAACAAAACATCTTTGTCTGTTGACTGTCTCCAGTCAAGTGGGCTGGATGGGGGTCTGTGGGTGCTTGGTTATCAGAGTTCTAAGATCTGTTGAGGTCTATGACCAAGGAAGTGAGGTTATTTTTCAAGATTCCATTACCTGGGCCACTTCCCTCAATCAGACTTGTCCAGAGCTGCCCCCTGCCCCCAGGCTGCTCACCCTCCTCCCCCATGTCATCTCCTGAACTGTACACAAGGAGCCCACACAGCCCTAGCCACAGCTCCCTGGAAACCTCACTAGGGTCCTAGCTTTAAGGAGACAGAGATGAATGCAGATCTCCTTTTTCTTACCAGTTCTGCATCCTGGGAAAGTCACTGTGTCTCTCAGGTCCTCCTGAGTCTCCAAATCGGCACCATGGGGATCAGGCAAAATCTACTTCCTAGGGGCGTCACCCAGTGTATATGAGATAATATCTGTTACCCCTTTGGGCTGGTGTCACATGTACCTAAGGCCCAAACTTAGAGATGGAAGAATAACAAGAAGGGGTGGGAGATAGCACAGAACACCACTCAAAATAGGCCTGGGTTCCAGGAATGTGATATTGGGACAGTGACTTCCAGCTTGGCCTCATTTTCAGGTCAGCATCATGAGGGGTTTAATACTAATGGAAATTCAGATATTGCCATACTGTGGCATATAACCATTCAATCGTTTGCTGCTTTACGTAGAATGAGAGCCAAGTGCCTCATCTTGGCTTATGAGTTGGGCAGCCTCCACAGTGGTACCCAGTAAGCCCCACCCATGATATAGCCATCCCTGTGGAACCACTAGGTGGTTAGTAACTGGCTTCTGAACATAATAACAACCAAAGTGATGGGATGTTTCATCTAAATTTTAACTAAAAATGTCTCTCACTTCCTTTTACTCCCTCTCTCATGTTCCATCTCTCTCTCTCTCTCACTCTGTCGAATCCCTGGAAGTGAGGAATCAAATACTGGTGTTTTGGTGCTGCCCAATGTGGAGGTCTATAGAGGGGAGAAGCAAGGGAGTGCCCAGGCCAACAGACAGAAAGAAACTCAGGCTCTCAGTCCAAACTGAACCCTGAAGGCTGAGAGTGACCTTGGGGGCCAGTCTTCCTCTAGTCAAGCCTCAGTTGAGGCCACTGCCCCAACCTGTTAAACTCATTGAAGCAGAGGCGCCCAGCTAAAACGTGCCTGATTGCTGATCCACACAAATTGTGAGATAGTCAACATTTGTAGTTTTGAAATGCAAGGTTAGGGGCAATAAAGTCAGAAAGGGAAAGGTAACTGACACAGCCTACCAGGCCCTGGCCCTACCTTCCACCCCAGCTCCTGTTCTCTCCTCTCAGCCTCCCTCCAGCCGCACTGGCCATCTTTCTAACTTCTTCTGGCCAAACTCACTTCTGCCTGTGAGACTTAGGACCAGTGGTGCCATCTCCATGACACACTGCTCCCAGACTCATGCAGAGCTGGATCCCTCTTGTCATTCTTGTCCCATCAAATGTCACCCCAGTGAGGCCTTTCAGACCCTCCTACCCAGTGACCCCCAGCCCTCCCTCACAGCCCCCTGCTGTGTTTCTCTACAGCACTTGCTCTTTTCTTTCTCATGTCTTTGCTTTTGTCCCTTTCCCCTCTAGACTGTGAGCTCTTGGCAGGCAGGGACCACTTGGTCATTTTCATCCTACACTTCACCCCACCAGGGCACCTGGCACAGGGTGACTGTTCAGTGCACAGCTGCTGAATGAGTACATGGGAAGATCTTGCACCCCTCCCCCTGCTTATGACCAACTTTGATTGTGGAGATGAACACTAGTAATAGGAGGTACAAGTTGTTTCTGAGGCAGGGGAACAGCCAGAAAGACTTCTGTTTGACTCATCACTGCTCCAGGAGCTCTAGCAAAGTTCAGTGGACACCGTGTAAATTCCAGGTTTACAGCAGAAGGACTTGATGTATATATATTATGTAATGGTTACCAAAATAAGTTTAGTTCACATCAATCACCAAACAGAAATAAAACATTTTTTCTTGGGGATGAGAAGTTTTAACATCTACTCTCTTAGCAACTTTCAAATATACCACACAGCAGTGTTAACTTGCACAGTGCTGTATATCAAGTATATCTCAATACAACCGGAAAAGAAAAAAATCAAAAAACTCACTGGCCACCACTGACACAAGAGGCTGCCCACCCCCTGGTGTCCAGCACTACCACTGCAACCCAGGGAGGAACTCCACCAAACAGAAAGGAACCTTTCTTCAGGTGTCCTCAAAGCAGAGGCTCTCCAGGGTCCCAGGGTTAAAGGAGCAGGACCTGTTGGCTTCGAGGGAGTGGGAGCAATCTCGGGAGCCTACTTTCCCCCACTCTTGCTGTCCTGCACCAGGTGTCCTCTTCACTCCTGAGGCATCCTAACCTCCCCCAGGACAATGATTCCCCCTACCTCCAGATGAGGACCCTGAGGTTCCCACAAGAATTACTCTTCTCCCTGGACTCTGGACTTGGTGTCCAGTGCTCTGGCATCTTCTTCCTTATCCCCAGTTCTCATGTATCCAAGCCCCCAAGCCGCCTCAGTTCTAAAGGATCTCCAGGGGCTGGAAAGCATTTACTCAGGGTTTCAGAGCACAGTAGGTCATCGACAGAGAACCCAGTCCAACAGACATGTTGTGAGTGCATGGAACACTTGGAGTCACCCACTGGATGCACTCCACTTTATACAGGAGGACCCTCACTGAGGTCTTCTCTCCTCTTCCCAATGCCTACACAAGGGGGAGGATGGGCTCATCACAGCTCTGGGTGACCACAGAGGTGGACTGCAGGACCCCAGTCCTGTGCTCCCCAGGCTGGGCCAGGGATGAGTCTGGAAGAGGTAGAAACCTAGGAACCTTAGGGATTCCTCTGCCCATCTCTGGGGCCCCGGGCACGTATCTAGGAGAACAGATGTTACTGCCCCGTGGGAGAGTTGCCTGCAACTTCTCTCCCTCCTGCCTCTTGTCACTTCCCCGGTGTTGGCTCTTTCTTGACTGCACCTCCGTGGTCCCCACATGAGAAGTCAGTGAGAGTGGGTGTGCTTGTGCACATTCGATGATGAGGAGAGGAAAATGACCCCATATGGAGAGGGGTGGGCAGCAATCCCCTAGGATCTTAATGCCTCTCATTGCCAAAGGAAACCTGAGGGAAGGGGTGGAGCCTTGGCCAAGGAAGCTGGAGCTCTCTCTAGTCTTCAGGACTCTGACCACCTCCTGTGGTCTGGGACAGTACTTGCCTCTTTCTGGGCCAGTTTGCCAACTGTACAGTGAAGGGTAAAATGTGCAACAGTACAAGCATGTGCTCGGCCACGACAAGTCATCAGGCCCCATAGATACATTAAGTACGTTTTAAGTGTATTGAAGACATTAATATTGCTGTGCAATCATCACCATGATGCATCTTCAGAACTCTTCTCATCTTGCAAAACTGAAACTCTACACTCATTCATGAAAAACTCCCCATTCCGCCTCCCCCCAGCCTCTGACAAACACCATTCTACTTTCTGTCTCTCTGAATCTGGCAATTTCAGGAATCTCATAGAAGGGAAATCACACAAGGTTGTATTTTTGTGACTGGCTTATTTCATTTAGAGTAATATCATGAAGGTTCATCTACGGTGTGCCATATCTTAGAATTTCCTTCCTTTGTTAATAATGAATAATATGCCATTGTATGTATATTCCACATTTTGCTCATCCATACATCCCTGGACTGATACCATAGCCAGGCTCAAAACCAAGCCCAAAATAAAATGGGGCCCCAGCCAGATTTTTATCAACGGTCTCCTGGAGACTACTTTCTTAAACCATGTCCCATGTGATATTTACTAAGGATCTAATCTTGGGCCGTGAGTTGTTTTTCAGAAACTCCGTTTTTCCTCCTTGAGCAAATTTCAACAGCTTTGAGCCAGTGAGACTACAAGACAGCTGGCAAGACTCAAACTGCTACTGCACAAGTGACTGGCGGGTAACCTGGGAGACCAAGAACTCCCCTGCCGATCATGTTAAGAACACCACCTTTTGAACATAGGATGTATGACAGAACATTAAAATCTTCTGCACTTGCACAAAATGCCTAGGACTGCCCCCAACCTTCACGCACCCGCTCCTTTTTCCTTAAAAAGCCCTTTTCAACAGCCCATCGGGGAGAACGATTTAACCTTTGTCTCCTGTCTCCTTGCTGGCCAACTTCGTAATAAAGATTTTTCCCTTTATTACGAAGAGTGGGTAGCCCATGGTTGGCTTAAGGGGTGTTTGGGCAGTGAGCCCTTCGTCAGTTACAATACTTGTGTGGTTTCCATGTTTTAGCTATTATGAATAATGATGTTATGAACATGAGTGTTGAACTATGCCTTTGAGAACATGCTTTCTACTCTTTGGGGGGTATATACCCAGAATTGGAATTGCTTGATCCTATATAATTATATTTTTAATTTTTTTTTTAGGAATTGTTATATTGATTTCTACATCAACTATATATTATATATTCCCTCCACAGTGCACAAGGGTTCCTTTTTCTCCACATCTTGGCCAACATTGGTCCTAGTATTTTTCTTCTTCTTTTTTTTTTGGATAAATGCCATCCTAATGAAGGTGAGGTGGTCTCTCGCTATGTTTCTGATTTACATTTCCCTAATGATTACTGATGTTGAGCGTCTTTTCATATGCTTATTGGTCATTTGCAGATCTTCTTTGAGGAAATGTCTATTCATGTACTTTGTTCAATTTTTATTTAGGTTGTTGTTTGTTGTTGAGTTTAGGAGTTCTCTATCTATTCTGGATATTAAGCCCTTGTCAGATACATGGTTTGCAAATATGGTCTCCCATCCTGTGGGCTGTGCTTTTACTCTGTTGATAATGACTTTTGAGGCACAAAACTTTTTAATATCCATGAAGTCCAGCATGTGTATTTTCTTATTTTATTGCCTGCTCCTTGGGTGTCATATCCATGAAATCATTACCAAGTCCTATCTTGTAATGTTTTGTCTTATCTTTTCTTCTAAGGGTATTATAGTGTTAGCTCTTACCTTTAGGTCTTTGATTCACTGGGAATAAAGTTTTGTATACAGTGTTAGGTAAGGGTCCAAGTTGATTCTTTTGCATGTAGATATCCACTTTTTCCAGCACAACTTGTTGAAAAGACTTTTCCCCATTGAATAATCTTGTCACCCTTGTCAAACATAATTTGATCGCATGGGTGAGGGTTAATGTCTGGGCTCTCAATTCTGTTTCCATTGGTCAATATGTCTGTCTTTATGCCATGACAATGCTGTTTTTTTTTTTTTTAAAGATTTTTATTATATTTTCCCCCCAAAGCCCCAGTAGATAGTTGTATGTCATAGCTGCACATCCTTCTAGTTGCTGTATGTGGGACGCGGCCTCAGCATGGCCGGAGAAGCGGTGTGTGCCCGGGATCCGAACCCGAGCCGTTAGCAGTGGAGCGCGCACGCTTAACCGCTAAGCCACGGGGCCGGCCCGACAATGCTGTTTTGATACAGTAGACTTGTAGTAAGTTTTCAATTAGGAAGAATCAGTCCTCCAACTTACTACCTCCTTTCAAGATTATTTTTGGTATCTGGGCTTACTTGAGATTCCATAAGAATCTTAGGATGGGTTTTTTTCTATTTTAGCACAAAATGTCCTTGGGATTTTGATAAGGACTGCACTGGATTTGTTGATCTCTTTGGATAATGTTGACATCGTCAGAATAAGGAGTCCTCCAATCCATGGTGAGGGGATGTCTTTCATTTCTAGTAGTGCCAGGTGGCTGTTCAGGTTGAGGGGGCGGCACTCCTTGAGGTAGTAGTGCAGAAACCCACAATGAATGAATGCATGTATCTTTACACATTAGTTTTTTCATGTTCTTTGGATAAATACGCAGCAGTGGAAGAGCTGGATTGTATGGTAGTTCTAGTCTTAATTTTTCGAACAATCTCCATACTGTTTTCCATAGTGGCTGCACTAATTTGCACTCCCACCAGCCGTGTACGAGAGTTCCCTTCTCTTAACATCCTCTCCAACACTTGTTTCCTGTGTTGTTAATTATAGCCATTCTGATAGGTGTGAGGTGATATCTCATTGTAGTTTTGATTTGCATTTCCCTGAAAGTTATTGATGTTGAACGTCTTTTCATGTGCCTGTTGGCTATCTGTATAACTAAATTTAAGTCCACAATTCCATCAGTCAATGCCCCTTGCTTAAAGTTATTTTCTGTTGACATACTATTAATACGTTATTATGAACTACAGTCCCTAGTTTAAGGACTCTTTGTGTTGTACAGTTCCATGGGTTTTGACACACATATAGTGACATGTAGCCACTATTACGTACAGAACAGTCTCACTACGCTAAAAATCCTCTGAGCATCAGATTAGCTCTTAACAGCTTTTTAAAATATTAACAATTGTCAGAATAACTTAAATTTTTACGTTGAAAAGTGTTCCACAGGTGCTAAGTTGTGTTAGTCTCACTATTATGATCACTATTAGAAATAATGAAAAAAATGAACCCCTACATAAATAGCAAAAACCATAGAATTTTAAAGATAAAAAGGATCTTGAAGATTAGGAAATCTCATATTCCTCAAGACCCTGCCCTCCAGTCTCTCAGCTTTCTGTGTCATTTATCTGCTGACTCTGCTGAGGAGAAAGAAATTGATAAAGAAAAACAAAGCCAAAAACAAATATTGGTTCTAAGTATTCCTCTTGAGCCCAATTTAATCAAGCACGGCTTCTTTTTTATTGCCTATTTGCATCAGGAACATAATTACTAGCTAGAGCCTAATTTGAGACTATTCATTACGAATGAAAGATGTCATATCTAAGAACAGAATGGAATTCACTGAGGCTTTATTCTTGGGACATTTGTAGGATTAAGTCAGGACACACTGTGAGAGTAATAAATAAGTTCTGTATATTTTTCTTCTCCAAGACCCTGGATTTCAGCCACACTTTATACCCATGTACTTTGCAACAAGGAAAAACAATTAAACACTGACCTTGAATATTTTGCCCTCAGATTCATTAGTCTTTAAAACATAAATTGAGCAATTTAAATGTAGATGACTAAAAGACTATGGAGACTTCTAGAATATCACATTAGGTCCTTTAGAAGTGAAGAATTGACTTTATAAAGCATTTCTATTCCTTCTCATACCTTGACAATAGTGCTACTGTGACTCTGTTTTAAAGAGGATAATGGAGGGCTTTACTTTAATTTGCACTTTTTTTTTTAAAGTACATTTACTTAATATTTCTCAGTCTCTTGAAAACTTTTATCATTAAGCTCAACCTTCATTTAAATCAGCAGACCTATTAGGTGAAGGCGACATGAACATTTACTTGCAAACTCCTCAGAAAATTACTAATTTAACCTTTACTTTGGACGATCCATTGTAGAACTCAAACTGGATGTATTCGTCAGCCACCTCAAAATGGCTCTTAACTATGTGTTCGTACCTTTACCTGGGAAGATATTATCTGAGGGTAATTGTTCTTCCCAAACACTTTCTTTACCTCAAACAGCAATACTTCCAAAATTTTAAGGAAAATGTGGGCAATTTGGTGAAAACTAAGTGACTTAAGTTTGTTTTAGCATGCCAATGAAATTAAGAAAATAAGTATTTTGATTATTATTGAATTTAAAAATCAGAAATGAAGAAAACAAACTTTGTCCAAAGACATTTCTGCAAGTGAAATCCTCTGAGAAACTGACAGCTAGCCTCCCGTTTTAACCACTAAACCATAAGAAATGTAATACCGTGGGCAAACACTTGAGAGTCATCACCTACACGCACCCCCAACACCATCAGGGCCACAGATCAGGGGAAGGAGTCAGGGTAGGGGAGACAGCTGCGCACTCAGCATCCTTCCTTCCCCGGTCAGAACTTGGTCCCAGCTGCTCGCTGTCTAGTCTTCTGGGGAAGCAGAGAATTCTTCTGGGGACACAACACACATCGGGTGTTAAGGATGTCATTGTCCTTTTTTAAACAAATTTTAGATCACGTGACGTGCTTCTCAGGACAGGAGGAGCCGCCTCAAGGGAAGACAGATCTTCTCCAGGAGCTGAAGTTCATCCAAGGAGAGCAGAGTCTAGGGCTGCAGAGCGCCACTGCTCTCCATCTCAGGGACACGTCGGTCTCCAACCCCTCACCCCCTCCCGGCTGGCCCCCAGCGGTTCCCATTGTATCCTCGGAGGCCCGCGCATGCGCAGGACCGGCGCTCATAGCGGCAGAGGCGCCAGCGAGCTGGAGAGCCCCAGGCGCGCGCACTGGAGGCGGGGTCCCTCGTGCGGAGGTGGTGCTGCAGGTGCTCCAGCTGATGGCCTTGTGACACTGATGTAAATACTGGTGTCTCCACAGATCATGGGGCCAATGATGTGGTCCTTTACAGAGTCATATATAAACTAATACTTTTCATTCAATTAGTGTAAGGAATGCTATGGAAAGTAGATTGGGGACAATTAATAAAAGAAGATTGATTATGAACATGTTGTTAGGGAGAAATATTGAACCTCTGGCTATAAAGGTTTACATTTTATGCAATTAATCAGCCACCCTAACAAACCCCGTTCATAGGCAGGGCTATATACACATAAAGGCTATAAAGGTTTACGTTTTATGCAATTAATCAGCCACCCTAACAAACCCCGTTCATAGGCAGGGCTATATACACATATATATTAGATTAAGATTACATCATCTATTAGTTTGAATGTACTTTTTTAAAGTACGCCTTGTTTCTCTTGCACTTTCGTACTGGGAGAAATATGGAATAGATAGAAACCGACTGGATTACTCTGGTCTGAATTCAGATCACGTAGGGCTTGAATCATTCAACAAATGAGCCACTAATAGTGGCTACACCACTGGGATTTCCTGATGCAACATCGCGGTCATACACCCTATTGTGGATATGGACTCTAGAATAGGATTGTTCTGTTATCCCAAGGGTAACTTGTTCTGTTGATCAACATTTTGGATCAATAAGTGATAAAATATTTTGATTAGCTGGTCTAGATTTTAATGACTCAGAGGTTATTTTCTTCTCTGAGGTCACCCCAACCAAAATTGTTAGTCCATTTAAGTTTTGTTATCCCTTGATTTGGCTTACCTTTGTTTTTTTTTTAATTAATTGAAGCTCCATAGGGTCTTCTCTTCTTATTTTCTCATTCCCGCCTCTTCAGGGAAAGGTCAATATCACTGATTAAAAGTAAGAGAGAGTAAAACCCTTGAGTGGCCGTTCATACACGCCCTCATTTAGACAACAAATGATGATGCTGCCTTTGCAGGGTCCAGTCACTGTGGCCTTTACACCGTGTCACTGGGCAAGCAGTGCCTGTAACACCAGAAATGCCAGAGGAGATGCTTTTGGTAAACAGGTGGGGGCTGTGTTTGCCGAATTTCTCTTACTTTTTGAAATCTTTCCTTGAATGCCTACCTGTGTTGGGTTAACGATTAATGTAATAAATAATTATTGGGTTGAATTTATTTTATTGTCAACTTTCGGTGATTATCTGTTCTGTTATAAGATTATGCAAGGAGAAATAATTCTTGTTCCTCATAGTAACAGTACTACTTCTATGAATTAATAGATTAATGCAGCATTAGATTAGGATTTAGTTTCTGTGATTGAAATTAAGAGAAGTATATTGTTGAACCTGAAGGCTTTCTTAATTTGTAGCTGAATTTAGGCCAACTAGGGTATTGTTTGTACTCCCTCTCTAAGGAAGGTTGTATCCTGTATCTAAAAGGCTGTACCTCTTTAGGGCTGGGTCGGGGTGAGCAGGAGGCTGAACAAGTGTGGACCTGGCTCTGTCCCAGAGGGATGAGCAAGAGACACAGGGCACCTGTTGCCACACACAGACGCAGCAGACATCACCAATCAGTCACGACGTGCTGGGCTGCAGAGCCCCCAGTCCTCGACAATGTGCACTCCGAAGCCACTCGCGGGCAGAGCAGGGGACTGTGATGAACCCATTTGCCGGCCCAGCTCCCCTAAGACGTGCTCCAGGCCTCCTCTCCCCACTTACTCCGCCAGCTCCTCACTGTCCTCGGGACTCAGGCCTTCAAGGCCCGCCAGCAGGCTGCTCCAGCACTTCTCCTTCCTTACCATCGCTCCCCTCTCTGCTCCCACTCTAGTTCCAGGGCAAGTTACCTGTGGCTCCTGAGTGCTGCTCCTTGGCCTGGAAGGCCCTTCCTTCACCCCATCCACCCTGTGCACTCCTACTTACCTTTCAAGACTCGACTCCAGTGATGCCTCCTCGGGAAGCCCTCCCTGACGCTCCATCTCCCCAGGCCTGCTCTGAGCCACCACTCTGCCTTCTGCCCACGTCCATCACTGCCTGGAACCTTGCTGGGCTCCCTTGTCTGTTATCCACATCCAGCCCAGCCCATCAGGAGGGGAGGAAATGCTTAGGCTCAGGGCAATGGAGCAGATTCCTAGACTGTGGTGACACTGCCCACCCCAGGAGAGGTCATTCTTTGGTCACTTCCAGCTTAGGCCCAATGCAGCTCAGGGGGAGCCAGGACACAGGGAGGATGGCCCTGCGCTCAGCAGGTCACAGGGTCGGCCTAGGGAAAGGGCACAGGGGGCCACACACAGGGGTTCAGGACAAAACTTCAAGTCGACGATACCCTTGCTAAGGGCAGCAGGGGCCAAAGGCAGCTGCACAGCCTTTGAGCTTTTCATCTGCTCAGAGAGTCCCAGGGCTGGATAGAAGGAACTCAGGAGGCCCATCTGAGGTGGAGGCCACCTCGGGGGCATGCAAGCAGAAGCTGCGGGTCCCACAGCAAGTGGAATCTGAAGAGCTGACCCTCAAACTCCTTGCGGCTCTAACGTCTCCGAGTTGGAAGTCAGTCCCCTCAGTCACAGCCTCTAGCTGCCCCCTCACAGGGCTGTGCCTCTCAAACACCGCTCCCAAGGAGAGTGGAGGCTGAGGGTGAAGGCAACCTCCTACCCATGAGAACCGCTGTGATCACAGCCTCCTGCAAGGGGCCAAGGATGATGAGCAAGGGACAGAGGGACTGACCCACACGACTTCCCCTCAGATGCTGAACATGCTTGTGATTCATGGGGCCAATTAGTATTTGTCTTCATCCTCCACTCCTCTCTCCCCAAAAGGACATGTCAGTGTTTACTATGACATCCACAGACACATCAAGGGCATCTGGGAAGAATCATGTGTACATCTGGAGAGAAGGGAACTGTGAAAACCAGTAATATCTGCATCCATGTGTGCAGATACCGACATCCACATACAGCTGTCACATTCCTCCAGCAGCCCTGGAATACTCCGCAATCACGCTGGCAGGTTTTGGCACATGGTAGCCAAACCAACTGGTGGTGTCCCCAAGTGCCACCACTGCTGGGGCCTACCTTGATGTTGGGGGGAGGCAGGGTGCCATGCCCCATCTCACAAAAGTCTGGCTGGTGTCCAGGAGGGTCTCACAGCCTTCGACCATCATGCCCTCCATGGCTATGTTTTCCTGGATGCTCTCTGTCTCGTTTACTTCATTGTGCATTATCCTGTGGGGACAGAAAATAAGTCAGAGACAGGCTGCCCCTGTCTCTCAGGGAGAAGGGAATGCCGGGCCTCTGGCCAGACCTAGGAAGAAGGCCTGGCACCCAGGATTCTCAGGTGGAGCCTGTGGTCACGAAGAGGGAGAGAGAATGCATATTGAATGCCCACTGTGCTGGGCACTCTATGGGCGTGAGCTCACATCATCCTTCTGACAGCCCAAAGAAAAAGGTGTTCTTATTTCAGAGTGAAGGAAATGGAGATTAATAGCTAGAAAACAGGTCTGATTTAAAAGTCTAAACCACGTGGAACAGAGATGGAAAAACTAGGAGGAGGACCAGAGTAGAGGAAAGAACCTTTCTTCACTATTCTGCCCCCCACACCACTACTGGCCTTATCTCCATCCATAGAACTCCACTCACCCATCCTGCCTCAGGGCCTTTGCACTTACTGTCTCCATCCCTCCCCCAATGCACTTTATACAGTTGCTTCCTTAATGTTCAGGCCCTGGAATGGCTTAGTTTTGGAACACCTGGCAATGCCACTGGCTCACAGAAAGACTGACTCCAGTAGGCTCCAGCACGTCTGGGGGGAGGAGGACACACCTTGCCCCTCAATCTGAGAATAATGACAACACTCTTATTTGTCATCTTCTGACTGCCACAACACCCCTCCTCCAGAAGGTGGCGCCATTTAACTGCTTTTTAAAACTAGCATTGCTGGGAAAAGAGGCGTTTGAGTTGCCAACTTTGCTAAGAGCCTTGATGGGTTTTCAGGAGTCTTAGGAAGTTAGTAATTTTGGCGGGAGGAGCATCTGGAAAAAGTACTCCACCTACTCCAAGAAAAGTACAAAACCCCTTATTTGTCTACTGATGCCTCAAATTCTACAACCACAACCAGATCACCAAGAGGGCTGGTTAATATGCGTGGCTTACAAAGTTCTCTAGTAGACACCGTCCAACTTAACTCTCCCAGCAATGAGAGATGACACTGGTCGAGCTGGATCGGTGATTAACGAACTCAGCGTGATGAGCAAATGACTGGGCCCTTCTGACCCTCAGTTTGCTCATCTGTAGAAGGTTGGAGTGAGGATGGAAGAGAATGCATTTCACGTGCTGACCTCAGGCCCAGCATATGGCAGGTGCTTGAGTAAAGGGCAGTGATCACTGTTTCTAGTATCACTGGTTGCAAAGGTGTTATTATAAAACTACTATTATCGTTGTTTTCTGGTTATCAGACTGAAGCATGGAGATGGGGTCTCTTTCTTAGGAGCCTCAGTCCCTCCATCCCAGCAATTCTCTTCTCAGCAGCCCAGGCCCTAGCCCTCTTCTGGAAGGGACAGGGTACAGGGAGGCACCTTTCAAGGATATGCTAGTTCCCTGGATATGGACTCATTTTTGCAGGTTAGCAAAGGTAAGCAGAACCATTTCTTTTGACGAGGGTGGGGATTTTGCTGAGGAGGGCTGTATTTGCTACAAACAAGGGGGCGATCCCACAGTAGCAACACGAGTTTCACTGTTAGACAAGTGCCAGATGCAGCTGCTCAGGACTCCTGCCAGCCCCGGCTGGGGTTTGTGCTGAGAGCCACACTGTCACCGCAGCTGGGGAGGAGTTCCCAGGACCACAGGCTCCCGGGGGAACTGGAAGTGACGACCTGGGTTACAGTGAGCCCAAGAGATGAGGTTCTGGAGAAAAAGCGGGACAAAGGACAGAGGTAGGAGAGAGTCAGCCCCAGAGGAGGAGTGTTTCTGAGCAGAGCCAGGGAGGGTTTGTTATCTGATGGCTTCCTGCCGGGCTGGGAGCTTTCCTAAGTCCCCCAAGGGAGGGAGAGAGGAGGATGAAAGGGCTGCTGTCAGGGCGACAGGAAAACCCTCTTCTGTGCCACTAGGGCTGTGTTCAGGCCAGGTGCAGGTGATCAGGTGGGACAAAGGACGAGTAGGCTTCGGGAAAGGGGATCAGGGTCTTGGGACAAATGCCTTGGCACCCATGTACCTTCCTCACCCCCGCCCACACCAGGACAGGGCATCCCACAGTGACGAGGAGCCTCGCTGGAGCCCCAAGTCTTCTCCTTGGGGAAGTGTGCAGGATTTGGCTCCTTGGGGCATGAGAAGACTGGGGTCCCAACCCCACAATGGTTTTTGTTAGTCTGCAATCATGCTCTGATTACATTTGCTCCCTGAATGAACCTCCACTCCGGGGCCTGTGCCCTGCCCTGGTCCAGCCTTGTGCTCCCTCTACCAAGCTGGGATCCGTGGCCCTACTGGCTGCCTTTTGCTGGACTCGGGAAGCCATTTAGGGCACTGAGTGGGTGGCGGGGCTGGGGACTGGACCTCACATTCTGCAGAACCATCCTCCTTTGCAGCTTCTGGCAGCCCATCACTGAGTACCAGGCTGCTCATCATCTCTTGGCCTCCACAAAGTGCAGACCCCAGGACTCAGCTCTTGGTATGCACCTCGATCCTGCCTAAACTCACTCCCCTGGTGATCTCACCAGTCTTATGACTATAATACCATCTCTGAGCTGATGGCTCCTGAATGGCTTGCTCCCTTACACTCCAGACTCAAACGCCCTCCTCCCTTCTTGTCCTCTCCACCACTGTTGTCCATCTCAAGTTCAACATGCCCCCAGTAAAGCTCCAGTGAAGCAAGAAAGACTCCCCCTCCACACCTGCCCATCCTGCCAGTTTTTCCATCTTGGTTAGCAGCAACTCCAACCTTCTGCTTCCTCAGCCAAAAACTCTGGAATCACTCTTGAGTCCCATCTTCTCTCTCCTCACATCTAATGCATCAGAAACTCCTGTTGGTTCCATCTTCAAAACACACCTCGAATCTGAACCTCCTCCTCACCTCCACTGCCACCACCTGGTGTAGGCCACCGTCAACTGCTGCCTGGGCTGTTGTAGGCGCCTCCTCCCTGGTCGCTCTGCTTCTGCCCCGGCAGAGGAAGGTTCCCCCTGGGCCTTGGTGACTGAATGAGGGGCAGCAGAGGGGCCTTGACCAGAGGGCTGGGGCCTCTGACACTGGGCAAGTCTTGGGCTTGTCCGCCCATGACACTGCCTGCTGTTGACTGCAGCCTTGGGCACATGAAGGCTCATCACCCAGGCTCCCCTCTGGGGCTCCTATACCACAGGTTGTGACACACTGACACTGGAGAACAGGGGAAGTTGGCAGAGTGCCTGTGAGTCCCTGGGCGGATCCCTGTCCTGGCAGATGGGCCCATGTGAGTGCCCAGGGCCCTTCCTCGAACACCATCTGTGCGAGGGACAGCACACCACCCACACCATCCCACCAACTTTCCCCTGGGCTTGAGCTGTGAACTCCTCAGATTGCTCCAGGGGCCCTGCTTCCAGGTGGGGCAGGCTGGGGGTCCCCCAACCACCACCCCTTGGGATCCTAACCTGAACATGAGATTTTACCATCTGGGGCTCAGCAAACTCCCACTGGGGAGCATCCTCAGTCCTGGCCTGTCCACTGGTGGGGGCACCTGGGAGCCGGGCTCACCCAGACAGCCCCCCCAGTTTAGCCCTGGCGTTGTCCAAGCTGTTGGCTCGATGTGCTCGTGAAAAGTGGGCCAGGAGCTCGTGCAGTGTCAGAATGTGTTGGGAATCTGCAGCAGGGAGAGGCAGGGGTCAGGAACAGAGGCAAGGATGGGGAAGGACAGAGGGACAGGGAGACAGAGGCAAGAAGAGAGACAGTGATGAAGCAAGTCAGAGACAGAGCAGCAACGTAGCGAGGGAGAGAGAGACAAAGGAGACAGAGAATGGTTCTCTCAGCTCCCAGCACTCCCACCAGCAGGGCTGAGGATAGACACCCACAGCACTTTTGATCTCAGACTCTAACGTGGAGCCTCTTCCAGGGTCTTGTCTGAGCCAAGAGCCCAGAGCTTGAGGCTCTAAGCTAGCAGGAGGAAGGGCCTGGAAGTGGGCTCAGGACCAGGAGCTCCCCCTCACCTTCCCAACTGCCTGCCCTGTGGAGCTGGACAGGCCTGCCATCCGCTGGGTCAGGGTCTGGCTCTAACCCCATTCTCCAGGCAGCCCAGAGCTGGGGCCTGTTAGGGCCTGGGCTGTCCCGGCCATGGCCCCCTGGTGCCCCCAGGTGTGGCTTCCTCCCAGCTGGGGCCCTCACTGCCATGGTCCCCAGTAGGCTCCCCAGGCATGCGCCCTCAAGGACAGGGCTAGGTGCCAGCTGGAACATGGGGTCAGTGAGGAAGGCCTCCAGCACCCTCACCTTGCAGTCAGTTTGGCCTCATAGTGCTTCAGCAGCTTGTCAAAGTCACTGTTCTGCTTGCAGTGGGCCAGGATCTGCAGGCTGTACTGGTGGCTGGAGACCAACTCCTGATAGAAATTGACCATCGGCAGCAGGATGGCCAATGGGCCTGCTTGGGAGATGCCCCACAAGCCCTTGGTCACCCAGCCCCACCCACAGAGGTCAGGGCCAGGCTCAGACCTCCCACCCAGAGACACCTTTGCCTTTGGGGGTGACTCTGGCACCACTGCCCTATCCAGGGCCAGATAGGTGGCCCCAGGCATCGGGACTGCATCAGAGTCACAGATCTTTATAGAGATGGGGCCCTGTCTAGTCCGACACCTGTGTATTGGAAGGTCAGAGAGGGCTGTTGTGGGTGCTGTGGTGTGCCTCGCCGCCTGAGGGTCTGAAGGGCCACCCAGCTCTGGAGCTTTGGGGGTTCGGCTGAGGCCTCTGTGGTAACTGAATTGCAGCTCCACATCCCCCTCGGCCCTGGCTCTCCCAAGAGGCCTCCCTCCCAGAGTGCCCCACCAGTGACAGAAGTGACCCATCCCAGGTCATAAGGTGAGTCAGTAGCTGGCCTGGAACCAGGTCTTCTGAGTCCCCCATTCCAGGGCTTAACCCCACATGACATGCCCTCCCGAGTCACTGCTCTTCAGCTGTCTGTCCCTTTACCAGTGTGTTCCTGTCCTTCCATGCCTCCCCAGGTTCAGCAACTTGGGTCGGCTGCTGGCCTGCTCTGTCCCAATCTCCTGGATACACAACACCCTGCCTTCCAGCCCCTGAAACACCAGCCAATCTCCCCAAACCTGCCCTTCAGTATTTGATTGACAGGGAGGGACCCACTGAAACCTCTGCTTATAAACTCCATTAAAAAAGAAAAATGTGCTTTCTTTGCGATGAACTCTAAGTGGGAGCTTACACAGGGCATTCCACTACCCAAGGGACAGCACCTTCAACCACGCAACTACAGGAAGTGCAGACCTCGTCTTTCTAGGGCCTCTTCTCATTGTGACCTTGGGGAAAAGCGGGGCTCTCTGACTTAGGGAAGTGAACAACAAAATGTCACACTCAGTGTGGGAGAGGCGCGATGCAGGGGTCCTGCTGTGCAGCCCTCGGGGCCGTCAGGGCGGTGCAGTCAGCTCGGAGAGCAGTGACGCAGGGTGGACGGAGTGGGAGCCTTGACCGTGCTTCTACCCATTGTTTCAGTCATTCTACTTTTGGAAACCTGTCCCAAGGAGACGCTCTCTCATATGAACATTTCAGATGCAGAGATGAGTGTTTCTAGTAGCAAGAAGTTGCAACAACGTTAAGAGCCAATGATGGGAGATGGCTGCATGGATGATGGCATGCTCACAGGTACTGGAGCATCATACAGCCATCAAAAAGCATACTTTCAGCATGAGAAAACATTTGTGCTATAATGTTAAGTAAAAAAAAACACATCAAGATTCAAATTCAATATTCACGTGTGACATTATTATTTTTTTTTTTTGTGAGGAAGATCAGCCCTGAGCTATCATCTGCCAATCCTCCTCTTTTTTTTTCTTTTTTTGCTGAGGAAGACTGGCCCTGGGGTAACATCCATGCCCATCTTCCTCCACTTTATATGGGATGCCGCCACAGCATGGCTTGACCAGCGGTGAGTCGGTGCGCACCCGTGATCCAAACCAGCGAACCCCCGGCCACCGCAGCAGAGTGCATGCACTTAACCACTTGCACCACCAGGCCGGCCCCTGTGACATTATGTAAATAAAATGGGGGTAAAAACCCCAAGACCTGTGCACAGAAAAAATTTTGAAGAAAACACACCAAAGTCTTTACAGTGGTTATCTTTGGGAAGCAGAACTATGGCTGTTATAGCTTTTAACATTTTCTGCTTTTCTAGATTGTCAAATTTTCTCAAATGGGTTCATATATATAATTTTTAAAAGGGGAAAAGTAGATAAGAAACTAAAAATATCTCGCTTCGTCCTAGAAAAACAGCTTTTGCCGACTTGTCTTTCCTCTTCTGCTCCCTCTGAGGGATTCTGTGTTTTTAAGGGGCTGCTGTTACACCCCGGGAGGGTGGAAGTGCCGCCAGCCTGGAGGAGTGAGCCCTGGAGAGGGACTTCTCAGATGGATTTCAGTGCAGGTGGGTCTGGAGACCTCTGCCAGGGCTGCCTGCTCACCCAGGCCCCAGTGGGCCAGCTGGAGATGCAGGCCTTCAGGCCTTGGTAAAGATCTGGTGCAAACACCAGATGGCCTCACTGACAGAGGAGGCACAGGGTAAGCTCCGGCCATGGAGTTCCTGCCCCTCCAAGGGTCCGCTGCCCCCAAGTCCAGCAGAGCTGAGGGGCCCAGGGAGAGGGCAGGGGTTGCCACCACCCGTGGGACTCTAGCAGCAAATGTCTTTCTCATGTGACACCTTGTGTGAAAACCCCATCAGCGGGATACACTATGTAACTTGTGGGGTCCAGTGCAGAGCAAATAAGCAGGACCCCTTTTTAAAAAATGACAAAATTTCAAGATGGTGACAGCAGAGCACTAAACCAAACACAAGCTTTTCTAAACATGGTCACACGCCCCAGAAGCTGGCAGAGGACAGGAGTTGCTCTCACTGCCAGCCTTCCTGGCACCCTCAGTGCCCACCTGCTGGGGTGACCCTGAGGGATCTTAGAGGAACTCAGGGCTCTGGAGAATTCAGAGGAAATGCCACTGATGATGTGAAAAGAGCTAGGGCTTGAGACCCACACAGAGCAGGCTCAAATCTGCCCTATGCTGCTTCTGCTTCTGCAGCTGCTTCTCAGCTGTGTGACCTCTAGCAAGATGCCTAACATGTCTGAACCTCAGAAAACCTCTTTTCTGTAAAGTATGAAGGTGAAATGAGGTCATTCCTGCAAGTAATGGGACAATTTGAGGGCCTGTCTTGACATGAGTGCAGCCATGTTTGGCCGCTCCATTGACCTACAGCCACCAGCACACAAAGAAATATAAAGCTGCTTTCTGTGTGGTGGCAACTGGCCTTTCTCCCACGGAGATAGTTGCAATTTGTAACATCTCAAGGTCCTTTGGGCATTGTAGCCTGGGACAGACTGGCCATCTGTGCTGGGCTGGGACCATAACCAGGGAAAACAATGCACGTGCACAACTGCCAGGCTGGGACAATAACCAGGAGGCTCAGTGCACATATGCCACTGATAACCATTTGTGCATGGGAACACTGAATGCTTGCTCTGTAAACTCTGTAACTGTTTACTCTGAAAACTACTGACGCTATATAAACCACTGGAGACTGAGGCCTGGTGAGAGTCTCACCTGTGAAGGGGACACCTGGCCCAGGACCTTTGGTGATTGGATTCCCGCCCAGCCATGTCAATTGAAGGCACTCTCCCAGCAGTGGGGCGTGGATGTTGTGAGTAACCAATCTGATGTGTACTCTTTTCAGTCAACCTGGTGTCTGAATTTCTGATTGATTTGTGTCATTTCCCTTCAGTCGATGTCGATGTTTCCCTTTCCAATTGAGCTAGTGTTTTTCCCTCTTATTATTTGACCTATTCGGATCTGTTTGCGGACTATCACCTTTACTCTCTTCTGTATAATAAAATATACCTTCAGTCCATTTGTTTGGAGTGGCAAGTTTCTTTTACATCTCCAATCGAATCCCCTGAACCTCTCAAAACAGGGCCTGGTGCAGAGGAGGTGCTCAGTAAATGCTAGCTCTCCACCACTCCCTTTTGGGGGGAAACTTAGAAAAGCAAAAACACCCGGATTCTCCCAAGCACCTGCTCTGTCACCACCTAAAGAGCCCTGGGGAACATGCCTTCTCACTGTCAGTTTAGCACCAGGCTGGGTAAGGGGCCCCTGAGCACCCCTGGCAGCCACATTTGCCATGGCTCCCCTCCCAGCACCCTCTTCCCCGCCCATGCTCCCCAGCCAGCCAGCTCCAGAACACAGCCCGAGTCTCCTCTCCCAGGATGAGCTGTAAGGATGCCAGAGAGACTTCTGCTACTTCCTGCAGCCCCCTCCCCTCCCAACTGTTCCTCCTCTGCCCCTGCTCATCACTCCCAGCTCCTACCACCCTGGAGACCTGGGAACCTCCCCAATGTGTCTGGGGTTTGAGCTGAATGACAGAGGAGAAGCCAAAGGGACTCTGTCATGCACTCCATTTGTGGACAGGAAAACAGGCCCAGAGAGAAAGAGTGAACCCCTCCAGGAGTCAGGGTAGCCCCAGCCTAGGAGCCTGTCCCCATCTCCCTGCAGTGGTCTCTGTCTTTCTCTGCCACATCAGATGCCCCTCCCTGGTCCCATTCTCCATGTGTGCTCTCTGTTCCATCTCTCTGTGATGACCCAGCACTTTGGCTGTTGGAGGCCCCTAGTGTTGTCCTCCAAGGGGAGCTGTCACAGGGGGCTGTGCCCTCTCCCAGCAGTTTGTGCCCTGAGGGCAAACCCCCACCCTGTGGTCTCACTCGCTCAGTACAACAAGAGCAGGGGGTGGAAAGTGCTGAGTGGGCGCAGAGACACCTCTGAGCTAAGTGGCACACATCCAAAGATAGTAGCTCAGGAAATCACAAATGTGCCACAGAGCCAGCTCTGCTCCCTTTTCAGGGCATGTGGCTTTGTCCCCTCAAGGCCACTTGCTGAACTGCAGGATGAATGGGCTCTGACAATTGAGCGAATGGAGCACTTTAAAAGCAAAATGGGGCAGTTACCCGCTCTCCACTTCCGGGTTGCTAAAACTACCTGGGCCTGTGCTTGAAGAGCAGCTGAAAATATCTAATGGAGAAATATTCAGGGCCGATGCGGGCTTTTCTATTTTTTCGATTCTCTGAGAACCTTGGCACATGAGATAATGGCTGTTCTTGGATCTGACCTCTAAAGAGCTAAGAGACTTACACACACAGGCTTGTGCAGAGCTCAGAGACACGTGGATGCCCAGTCAGCACCCTCACTGCCCTGATGTCATCACCCCCAAGCCAGTCTGCTCTCTTTGCCAGTTCTGGGATTTGCACGTGGTATCCTTTTCTCTTTAGGATGGTGGGGTGTGTGTGTGGGGGGGGTGTGTGGGTAAAAGTAGTCTATATGTAAAACTGATGGCGCTCTTCTCAGAGACATCTACAGGACACCTACTCCCCAGGGACCAGAGCAAAAACCAGACGCAGTCAGGTCAGGCGCTTTGCTCCCTGCACAGGCAACACCAGTAGTCTGGGAGTCGGATTTAAAGATCGGGCCAGGTGGGCAAAGCTCTGGAGAGCTGTGAGCCTGGGGACCCTGCAGAAGCCTTGGGCCACAGCCCATCCCTGCTATGAACCAGTGTCAGGATGGAGGCAAGAGCCCCAGCCCTGCTGGGCTCGCAGAGGCTGCCTTTCTCTTACCCTGCAGGTCCCTTCTGGGGATGCATTTGCTTTGGATCTGGGTTGGCTTGGCTGATGTCCAAGGCCGGCTCAGTTGACCCTCGTCAACGATCGTGATGGAGAGTTGGGACTCGGGCTTACACCCCAACTCGCCTGCTAAAGTCCAGCTCTGGCTACCCAACCTGGCTCAATGCCTGGCATCTGAGTGATGGGCAGGGCAAGTGGGCAGGGCAGCTGAGCCCTGCCCACTTGCCATCCAACAGTCTGGCCTTCTTGGCCCATCAGAGGCAAATCCTCGTTTGCCACACCCATTAGCAGCACTGCTCATTGGCTGCTGCCACACCCCAGTCCCCTCTCTGGAGACAGTGTCTTTAATCCAGAATGCATTTCTGCACTCAGTGCAGTCATTGATGGGGGAATTAGTCCAGGGTTTTCTCTTGTTTGTTAGCAGTCAAGGTTTTGCTAAAGATCTCTGTACTTCTTGCTTTTCCAACAGCTGCCACACAACTCAGTTCTCTCTCCTTCATTCTCCATTCCCTCTGGCCTCTTCCAAGCCTAAGAGATGCCCATCTCTGTCTCCCTTTGTGCCAATCCTGTCAGCATGTCCTGATGGAGTCTCTGTGGTGGGCACCATGCTGGGCACGGGTGAGACACAGCCAGAGGTGGATAAGTCAGATCCCTTCCCTGGAGGAGCTTCCAGCCTAAGAAGGGTGTCAGATACCCACAGAGGTAACTTATACTCCAACAAGGTGAGGCCAGAATGGAGGTGTGCCCCTACTGCAGTGGGAGGGTCTCACCATGGAAGCCACAAGCGCTACCCAGAGGTTTTGCAGGACAAAAAAGGAGCCCAACTGGGCTGGCCCCGTGGTGTAGAAGTTAAGTGCACACGCTCCTCTGCTGGCGGCCCAGGTTTGGATCCCGGGCCTGCACCTATGCACCGCTTGTCGGGCCATGCTGTGGTGGCGTCCCATATAAAGTGGAGGAAGATGGGCACAGATGTTAGCCCAGGGCCAGTCTTCCTCAGCAAAAAGAGGAGGATTGGCATGGATGTTAGCTCAGGGCTGATCTTCCTCACAAAAAAAAAAAAAAGGTGCCCAATAGGTGTGCTATAGGATGGAAGGAATTGGAGCAGAGGGGATGGTGTGAACAAAGATGCAGAGTATGACAGGGTGTTGAGTGCAGGGCAGCAGGGGTGTGGATGGCAGGAGGAACATGGGAAACAGGACTCAAGGCATAGAGTGGGCCCTGCAGAGGGGCTGCTTCGGAAGGGGTCAAGGCGGCTCTCTCTATGTCAAAGTTGGTTTGCAACCCTGATTCCACGGCTACAGTTTTACCTTAAAGCATGAATTAAGATCTCTGCAGTTTATTGCAGAGTCAGCCTTCCAGGATTCTGAGTGCTCCCAAGCCAGGAAAATACCACGACCATCTCTAAACTCCTACCCTGCCCTTTAGGGCTGCCTAAGCCATCCCAACTTACTTCCAATCATAAATGGGAGAAAAATAGCTATTAAAACAATGAAATGGTAGCAAACTGAGGATTCTAGAGAAGCGGAGGATTCTTCCTAGAGGAGGATGCTCCTGTTGTTTTAGATGGTCCTTGGAGCTTTTTGATTACCAAAGATGGGGCCCAAGAGGGCTGTTTAGATGGGAGAGAAGAGACTGAGCAGAGCTGGATAGTTTTGCTTAATAAATTTTGTGCAGACTTTTGTTTGGGTGTGATCTCTCATTACCTCTAGGGAGAGATGGCTGCGGGTGGGGGCTCTGGGGGTGGAGAGTATAGAAGGAGTAGAGACAGGGCCAGTGTCCTCGATGTGTGACCTGTGCACAGCCTGCTTAGAAGGGCCTAATGCCTGGTTTAAGGCTCTGCTGTTGCTGCCTTGAAATTCTTAAGAGCCCTGCAATTTTATTTTGCACTGGGCCCAGCAAAGTATTTAGCTGGTCCTGAAAAAAGGTGTAGACAAGGGTATATTGGTAAAGGATTAACGACCAGCTCTCTGAAAGAAAAACTCTGACTGGTAGCACTGGCCGATTTCCATGGTGTAAACATTCTTACCTTGGCCCATTTTAAGCTACCAAAGGGTGAATAACAAGCTTGCAAGATTCTTGAAAACTTCACAACCAACTTGCAAGTTGGTATGAGCCAGCTCTGGCACATCACTGGATGGGAGCGAGGGTCTTGGCAGATAAAGGGATTATGAACACCCCCACCACCAACAAAATGGCAGTTGGAAGCATGTGGAGAGAGGCCAGTGTCAGGAGAGGAGGTCAGCAAGAAATCCCTGTAGCAGGAAAGGCTGAGTGACAGGAGGGCAAGGATGTCTTCTATTCACCTGTAAGCCATTTTCTGTTTCAGTACTGGAAACCCCCTCTACTGTATCTAAGCCTTTCAGAGAGTCTGGTCCATACTTGCCAGTGTTGAGGTCTTGGGGACTGAAGGAGGAGCCAGTCGGATGTCATTAGGGCTTTTGTGGATACTCTGGTTCTCCTCCTGGGACAGGGCAGGACTGTACTGCCCAGGACCCTGAAGTCGGGTATGGTCATGTGACTCGCTTTGTCCAATGAAATGTGAGAAGAGCTGTCAGGCACCATTTGCCACATTGCTTCCCCTGCCATGTGACTAGTGAATTTCCTGATGGTGGAGCCCCGTCAGCCTGTGTCCCTGTCTCTGAGAATGTTGTGGAGCAGAACCCACAATGAACACAGTGTGAGAGAGAAAGCAATCTTTGTTGTTTTAAGCCACTGAGACTTGGGGGCTGTTTGTAATTGCAGTAGAATCTAGCTCCACCTGACGGACACATGGAGTGACCACACGGGGGTAAGGAGCAGTCAAGACTGAGTGAAGACAGCCATTGTGAGAAGTGATACAAGAAGTCAGGAGAGCGGAATTGGAAGCCAGATGTGGCCAGGAAAATGGAAGACCCTAGAAAATCCTCAGGAATATGTGGGATGGTGCCTGAGGAGTTTTTCTGGCTATCAGAGGAAATGTGGCCCATGAGAGCTTGAAGACATCCAGGTGACACAGTGGTTCCCGAACATGCACCTTTTATCTGGCCCGTCTCCACAGCAAGGAAGGAATAAGTTGTGGGGCAGCCACAGGCCAAGGATCTACACCAGGAGACCCAAGGTTAAGCCTGGATTCCAGTGCTGGAAGTGACCTTAGAGTGACCTTGCATAAGTCCCTTCCTCTTCTGTGGACCTCAGAGTTCTCAGATCCCTCCCAGCTCTGACGTTCTAAGACCCTCTGTCTTTGTCACGGGCGTCACTCCTCACTTACTTGGCTCGTCAGCGCCTCCTGCCTACCTGATGGCCTACTTCCTGGGAAATGGGCTCTGTTTCACCATCCTGGAGCCCCTCCAGAGCACACAGGTGCCCTCTGCCCTGCAGGATATGTCTGTGTGTGTGTGTGAGAGAGAGAGACAGAGAGACAAAGAGAGAAAAGGAGGGAAGGAGGGAGGGAGAGAGAGACTACAGCCAGAAAGCTTTACCAAGCTGATCTTTCAAAGTCTTCTTTAAAAAATTTATTTGCCCTGAAGAGTAATGCACTCAGTTGGAAACATTGCTCCAAATTCCCACCAAACAGGCCTCTGCTGCCACACTGACAAACACACACACACGCACACACACACTTTCAGTCAAAACTGACCAGTTTTGTGCTCCCCAGCACCAGAGAGGGCCCTGCCCTTTGCACCCCCCCCTTCTCTGGCCTACCAACCCCGAAAATCTTTCAAGGCCATATGCGACATGAACCCATACCCTCTTTGGCCATAAAATGACTCATTATCTACCTGGATTCACACCTCAAGCTCTAATATGTCACCAAGCACACTCTACCACAATCAGACCTTAAGGGTAGAAACTTCCATCTCTTTACTGTCTACCACAGAGCCTGATGTCCATTCATTCATCAAGCCCTTACAGAGTACCCACTATGTGCGAGGCAGAAGGAACAGAGTGATAAATGACTCTGCCTTCATGGAGGTCCCACCATGCCTGGTGGGGTACAGAAACCCAAGGAGCTGGCTTTGATGTGGCATGCTTAGAGTGGGAAAGCCATTGGATCAGGGGGCATGGAGCACATTCTGGGATGAGAGTCCCCAGGAGGAGGCATTCGAGCTTGGTAGGATTCCACCAGGCAGGGAAGCCTAGGGATGGCAGGGGCACTCCAAACAGAAGCCCCACCATGTGCAAAGGCCAAGAGGTGCTCAGCTCATGACCAGGGATCACTGGCTGGAGCCCCGAGTGATGAGGGAAGAGGAGCCTGGGGAACAGGATTAGGCAGTGGTCAGCTGATCTTAGGCAGTTAGTGAACAAGTGAGTGAGTGAATAACACCCTTGATCATGAAGCCACTAACTTGATACTGGTCCTTAGACCTATTCCCTGGTCCTAGCAAGGACTCAGCTTGGTTTCAGGGATATGTGTAGGGCTAGGCTAGATCTCAGAATGAACCAGATGGTTTAGACATGGGACAAGCCCCCATCCCAGGAGCCATGTGGGAAGAGGCTACAAGTAGAGTGGGAAGACTGGCAAGTAGACACGCAGACCTGGGTTCTAGTCCTGCCTCTGCCACCTCCCAGCTGTGTGTGAGCTTGGGCGGGTGACTTGAGTTCTCTGAGCCTGCTTCCTCGTTCGATCCTATGAGGATGGTTGTGGGGACTGACTAAGGAAGCATGTCTGACAGAGCCTGGTGCAGGGTAGAAGAGGTGTGTGGAATCTGAAACTTTTGTTCAACCTCAAGTTCCAAGCTAATGTGACCATAGTTCAGAGCTTGGCAGCAGCACCATAAGGTGGAATTGGCAATTTCAGATCTTTGAACATTCCAGGCAGAGCTGGCTTCAAGGGTGTGTGATGGGGTCCTATGCTCAGAAGGCCCCATGCTTGGGGCTTCAAGTTCTGCGGTTGCCACCTTGAAGTTCTTAACCATTTCTCTTTGAATTTGTGTTTCAGGAGTAACATCTGATGGAACAATTGAGCACGCCCCAGGGGAGTGGGACTCAGCCCTCATGTGTTCCTGCCTCCTGCTGCCTCCCTGGGATTGTTTCTCAGCTGCTCGCTCCCCACATGCTGGCACCCCAGAACCCATGACCTCCTCTACCCTCTGTCTGGGAGCAAATGGGTTGAGTCAGCCAGGAAGACTCACATCCCACCGTGAGTCACCCTCCACCCTCTGCAGGGGCCTCGGGGTAGGTGCAGAAAGGGTGGGTGCAGTGCACACCCAATGCTGTCTCAGAGCAGGGGGAGGAGACAATACCTGGGCACTAGGTGGGTGACTCAGCATGGGCATCTTGCCCACCCCTCATCTAGGTACCAAGTGGCACAGAGGTTAGAGGAGGTTGGAGGTTGATATTGGGGGGTCGCCTGTCTGCCATGGGTGGGTTGGTGGGCTGCGAGAAGGGGAGGTCGACTTCCCCGACTCCACCCAGGGCCTTGCATTTTTCCCTTGCCTCAGGCCCTACAAATCATGCAGCTGAACCTGGTTAGAATCTATGTTTCCATTTTCCCGTCCTCAGCTCAGCATCCACGGTCCTCGTGTGACATGGCCAAATGGCTCTGAGCATCTGGTGAGCATGGTGAGATGAGGGGGGAGAGGCAATCAGATCATTCGGTGCTGGGGTAGACAGCTGGTGAGGGGCGTCTAAGGGACAGAGAGCCAGCACCTCCCAAGCTTTAATGTAAATGGCAATCAACTGGGATGTTGTGAAAGTGCAGATTCTGATTCTGGAGGTCTGGGCAGGGCCTGAGATTCTGCATTTCTAACATGCTCTTGCTTCATGGGCCACATTTTGAGTAGTGAAGTTCTAGAAGGCTTAACCTAGCAACAGTGTGGCCTCCAGACTGATGTCCGGTGAGCCCTTGTAGGAGCTCTTACAACAGGCAGAGGGAATGACTGCTTGGAACTGAGCCAGAAGCCCACATTATGATGAGACTTACCAGAGACACTGTGTCCTCGGACACTTCTTAGCTGATAATGTGGGAATGCTTTAGTCAATGTGGTCATCAGCAGAAGTAAACTAAAAGCTCGCCTTGCATAAATAACCTCCACTCAATCCTCATACTCTTGTCAAAGTGCCAAGCAGAGAAAGAGCTAGTTTTATAGATGAGAGGAATGGAGGCACACAGAGGATGGGGACGATACTCCAGGTTGCAGAACTGTCAAGTGGCAGAGTGGTAGGATCTGAACTCAGATCTGACTCAAGGCTCCCTTCCCACTCTGCCAGCTTATCACTAAAGTTAAGTTTGGAGAGCTGGCTCTAAAGCTGTGACTGGAAGCTGGGTCCCCCTGCCCATCATGTGCCCTCCGATCCCGTGGTGCAGGAGCCTGGAGTGTGAGGTGTTGGGCCTGTGCCCTGGGCCCCTGACCAGCCTCCTCTGCACCCCTAGCCAGCAGTCACCTCTGCCTTCAGCCCAATGCTTTGGATATTGATGCCATCCCCATCCTCGATCTAAGCTGCCGTTGAAAGTGGCTGCTTGGCCACTGTACTTCTCCGTCTCCACGATGTGCAGCAGGTGCAGGTACTTCTGCCATCAGTGCTTAGTGGCCTCCTGGCCAGGGTCTGGGAGCTGTGGACAGACAGACGTGGTAAAGACACTGCCTCTCTTGTCCCCCAGGGATTCCAACTAGGAAGTGGGGCTCCCCACTGACCCGGTGCACTAGGAGAAGGTCCTGACTCCCAGATGCATGGTGCACTGGGCCTGTGACCTGGCTGCTGTGCTGTTACCGAAACTGCTCTGGCCCCTTTCTCCAACTGCTGCATCTCACACCTCCTGACCTCCTGGGTTCCCTCCTAACTGATCCTGTTCTCTCACCTCCTCCTCCAATCCACCTCCCACCCGGAGCCTTTCTACATGGCTTACCATCTCTTGTTAGGTGTGATGCATCTGGTGACTTTAAGTTAAAGTCAATGCCTGTCAAATGGAACAACAAAGCCTGGATGAGCTGGACATCTGTTTATAACAAGGTTCACTGAATCACTTTGAGCCCACTGTTGAGACTACCACTGAGAGAAAGAGCCTTTCCTTTCAAAATATGACTGCTCACTGGGCAAGTGCTGTGGTTCCTCATGTGAAGAGACTGATGCTGGTGTGTGCCCTCCACACACACACAGAAGTTAGGGAAAAGTCTTATGACTCACATAATAGAGGTCTCCCGAGGAGAGCTTGGGTCCAGAATCTCAAGCAGCTCTGAAATGGCTTGGGGGAGCATAGCACTTACCAGTGAGCAGTCATATTTTGGGGAATCTCTTTCTACATGTAGGTAGGTCTCAACAAGGAGTTCAAAATATTCAGTGACGATGTACTAAACAGATGTGCTGTCATATTTGTTGTTCCATTTGAGCACTGTGATAAGTTAAAGTCACCATGATGCGGATTCTATCAGAGGGGAGGCCGACAGCTCGACTCTACAGATACATAGGGGGGTGGATTGGAGGAGGAGGGCAGCAGGATCAGTTAGAGGGGATGGTCAGAGTGTACTAGAGAGTTGAAGAACTCAGAAAGTGTTGAGGTTACAGCACAGCAGCCAGGTCAAAGTCCCCTGACATGTCTGGAGTCAGGATCTTTATCTAATTGCAGTCAGTGGGGGGAGCCCCACTGCTTGGATGGTGGAGGGGACAAGAAGACCTGAGCAGTGTGCTTCAAGCCTGTCTGTCCACAGCTCCCAGACCCTGGCCAGGAGAGCACTGCACTGATGTACAGCAGAAGCATTCTGCACCTGCTGGATCGTGGAGGCTCGAGAAGACAGCATAGCCAAGGCCAGTGCCTGGACAGTTTAGATCAAGCAAAGATCAATATCGAGTGGCTGAAGCGCAGGGTGACTGCTAACAGGGCAAGATATTCAGAAGAGGGCTGTGCTGGTTGGCCCAGGGCACAGGCCCAACACCTCACACCTCAGGCTTCAGCAGGGATCGAGGGGCACAGATGAGCGAGCGTGAGGACCAGCTTCCAGCCAGGTCAGGACTCCTTGCGCCTCTCCAAAAGTAAATTTAGTGATGCCTGGCAGAGTGAGGAAGGGCCTTAGTCAGAGAAGTCCTCAGATCTGGGCAGTTGCAACTTGGAGTGCTCCCCTATCCTCTATGCTGCCCATTCTTCCATCTGTGCACAGGCTTTTATACTTGCCTGACAAGAGTGTGTCAGGATTGATTAGTGAGGTTATTTATGTGTATGCAAAATCAGCTTTTTGGATTTACTTACTCTGCTAATGACCACATTGAGTAAGCATCCTCCACATTATTTGGTTGAAGAGTCCGAGGACACAGAGTCCCTGGTAGTCATCATAGTGTGGGCTGGCTCAGTTCCAAGCAGCTACGGCTCAGTTCTTTCATCATCCTGTCATAAGAAGTCTACAGGGGCTCACCGGCTCCAGGCTCATCGGTCTGGAGGCCACATGCTGTTGCTAGGTTAAGCACATCTAGAACTTCTTACCACTCAGGTGGTCCATGAAGCAAGAGCATGTTAGAAACAGAATCTCAGTCACATTTTCTTTGCCCAGACCTCCTGAATCAGAATCTCGCACTTTCACAACATCCCAGTCGACCTGCCAGTTCCTGAGTTCCTATTTAGCATTGGAAAGTTGGCATTGGCTCTCAGCTCCCCCATCGTCTCTATGGAACTCCACCGGTGCAGCGTCTACCCCAGCACCACCGAATGATCTGATTGCCTCTGCCCCTCATCTCACCATGTTCACCAGATGCTCAGAGCCATTTGGTTCCGACGCTGATGACCGGGGACTCTGGACTGAGGACGGGAAAATGGAAACATAGATTCTAACGAGAGGAAGTCGAGGTTGCATGATTTGTAGGAAGCCTGGGTAGGAAAAATGCAAGGTTGGGATATTGGACTCAGAGTCGACTCTCCCTTCTCACAGCCCACCAACCCACCAACTAAGCGGCAGACAGGCTCTAATGCTCTTCAAACCTCCAACCTCCGGTCCTAACCTCTGTGCCATGATACACTTGGTCTGGATGATTTGGGCCAAGATGTCCTGGCTTGAGTCACCCACCTAGTGCCCAGGCATCCTCTCACTCCTGCCCTGAGGCAGCCATCGTGGATTTCAGACATGACCTAGAGCACCCACAGCAGAGCTCGACGAAGAGATGCTGAGGGTGATCTCAGGCGCTGAGGATGAGCCTGCTGACTCAGATCTGACTTTGCTCAGAGATGGTAGAGAGCATGGGCCTGCAGCTGTGGTGGAGCCCAACACCTTGGCAGAGCCCATCCTACAGTGAGGCTTGCAGGAGGCAGAGGCTACATGGCGAACTGAGGCTCCAGTCTGCAAAAGCTTCTGGGTGTGCTCAGGCAGGCTGTTACTCATGAGTCTGAGAAATGGTTGAATGAGTATCACTGCCGCACTTGGGAGCATGGGCATCTCTTGTACGACCCCATCACACAGACTTTGAAGCCAGCTCTGCCTGATGTTCAGAGATCTGAGTTTTGGCCCATCTGCATGACCAGCTCTGACTGATGGCATACCGTCTCGGAAAGCTGAGGCTGAACAAATGTTTCAGATTCCACACACCGGTCCTCTACCCTGCACCAGGCACTGTCAGACAAGCTTCCTTAGTCAGTCCCCATAGCCTATCTTCAGATTGAATGAAAAGGGGGGCTAAGAGAACTCCCAAGATCATCTGCCCAAGCTCACTGGACAGCTGGGAGATCACAGCATACCAGTGACTAGAACCAGCATTAAGTCACTTGCTAGTCTTAAGCCACTCTACCTCATAGCCTCTTCGCCCAGGCCCTGGGATCTTAACAAGTCTAAACCATCTGGTTCATTCTGAGATCTATCTCCTCGTACACATATCCCTTGCCGCCAAGCTAGGTACCGACTTGTTAGGGACCAGGGAATAGGTCTAGGACCAGCACCAGGTTAGTGGCTTCATGATCAAGGGTGTCAGGTGTCATTCATTCACTCACTCACCTGTCTGCTCACTGCCTGCCCTAAGATCAGCTGACCACTGCCTCATCCTCTCCCCCAGGCCTACCTCTTCCCCCATCACACTTGGGGATCCAGAAGCCAGTGCTGAGTCATGAGCTGAATGTACACATCTTGGCCTGCACATGCTGGGGCTTCTGGGTTTGGAGTGCCCACCTGCCACTCCCACGCTTCCCTGCCTGGTGGATCCTACCAAGCTCGAATGGGTTCCTGGGGACTCTCATCCCAGAATGTTCTCCTTGCCCTGCTCCCCCGGAGCTTTCCCACCCTCAGCATGCCATGTCAGAAGGTGCCAGGTCCTTGGGTGAGCGGCGGCTGTCCCCAACCCGAGCCTGGTGAGACTTGAGCTCAGGGGTGCTTCCATTGTTCCGTCTGTCCCTTTGCCTCACACATAGTAGAAATGGTAAGAACTTCGAATTGGCAAGCGAGACTTGATGTGGGCATCAGGCCTTCTGAGCAGTAAAGAGATGGATCCTTGAAGATTCTACCCTTAGGTCTGGATTGGGGTAGAGGTGATTGTGTACCATAATTCCAGAGTTTATGTGCTGTGAACTCCAGCTAGAAAATGAGTCATTTTATTTTATGGGGAGGGTGTGGGTTCATGTTGCATATGGCCTTGAAAGGTTTTCAGGTGTTGGTAGGCCAGAGAAGGGATGGGAGCAGGCAGAGCTCAAGACAACTCTGGTGCTGGGGGGCACAAAACTGGTCAGTTTTGAGTGAAGTGTCTTGTGTGCTTGTCGATCAGTTTGTCATGTGGCAGCAGAGGCCTGTTTGGTGGATGAATTTGGATGCAACCAAATCTGAGTGCGAGATCTGGCCTGGCTCAGGGCAAAGGATTTCTCATGAGAAGACTGAGGACCAGATCAGCTTGGTAACCAGCACCTTGGCTGGCTAGTATTGTCTCATTCACTGTCTCACTGTTCACCTGGCTCACTCACACATCGGCACTGCCTGTCATCCTGCTGCAGCTACCTCTCTCACTTAGAGGGCTGAAACAGACAGACCATTTCCCGAAGCTAGGCCATCCTGGCACATGCTGAAGGCTACCAAGTGATGAGGACGCGCTGCCAACTTTCTTGCCTGGTGCAGCAATGCCAGCGTGCAAGTCTGAACTCAGAGGTCCTTTACGGGGATGAAGAGAGGATAGTATGCCATAGGTCACTCCGGCTTTAGCGCTCAGTAGTAGGCCATCGAATGCCCAGGCTGGTGTCTGTCTCAGCGCGGGCGTGGTGGGACCTCACTGAAGGCAGTGAGTGCTGTCTGCCTGTCCCATTACCGCGCGGATAGGTGGGTAGAGCAGGGAGCGATGTGGAGGGATATCAGGAAGCTTTCTGTGTAGACCGTAAAGATGGAGGAGTTTCCTGCCCGGTCCACCTGATAGCGGTCTAGAGTCCAGGCTGTGTTTACCATCCCTACTTCGGAGTCCTAATGAGTCATTTTGGCCATGTGCGGTCTGTCCCATATGGATTTCATAAATATGACAGTGTGGCCAGAAGTGCAGGGCAGGGATTTAATATCTGCTGCTGGGACTGGCTTGTTTGACTGGATGACCAAGTGCGCTGTCCTCTCAGTGTGCCAGCGGCAGAGACCTTATTTGGTGGAATTTGGGATTTCCTTCGGCTGTCCAGTGCAAGTCTTCGGAGCCAAGATTTTTTTCGACTGCCAGCGGTAAATGCGACTAGATCTTCTTAAAACAACAAAGATTCTCCTCTTTCTCTCTCTTTTGTATAAGCTGCTCGATATGGCTGTCTTCGCTCACACACGCATTGACGCTGTCACTGCAGAGGCAGGTCACACTGATGGGTGCTCTGGAGGAATCAGGATGGTGAAAGCAGAGGCACTGTTCCCATGGAGTAGCAAAGGCGGGCAAATGGTGCCTGACAGCACTGCTTAAAACAGTAAGTGATGGTCTCTCACACTGTGGTGGCCCAGTCACTGACCACTCAACTTCAGGGGCTAGAAGTACAGTCCTCAGAGTCTGAGTCCACAGAAGAGGACGGACTGATGGGTCTCCCCAAGGTCAGGAATTTACCAGCATGATCGGAAAGCAACTGGCTCCTGGCTTTCAGATCCTTGGTAGCCTGGCCCCTGCTCACAACTGATTCAGACTTTCGCTTGCTTTGTGGAGCAAGTAAGGTAGCATGTTGAAACAGGAACACCTCAACTTCAGGGCTTGGATGGCATCTTTCAGCTCTCATGCCACGCTCGATGGACAACCAGAGCTTTCCTCCCAGGAAGCACCATCCCAACATATTCTGAGGATTGCTGACCTCCCTCTCCAAGCTCCACTGGCCTCACCATGCCCAAGTATAGACCATTTTCTGGGTGGCTGGGGTCTTCATGTCTCTTTATAAAGGGGTATTGCCCCGGTCACTCCGTAGCATGGCTAAAAGCTGTGGAATTATACCAGCCCACTTATTCTGTGACACTCAGACTTGCTTTCTCTGCTCATTGCTGTCCAGTTTCTTGTTCTGCTCCTGAGCTGGTCACTCTTGAGACAGGGACTGAATATCTCCACCATGCTTGGAAATGTTTACACCATTTTTGTCCATGGCAGGGGAAATAATGGCTGACAGACTAGTCAGGATCTGCTTTTTCGTGGACTGGCCAGTGAGTCATTAATCCCAGCCCTCGTATATACAGTGAGTGTGTTGCTGGTTATATACAGTCATTTGGATTTGTTGTGAACCCAGAGTATCGAAGCTGTGACGCAAGCTCCGACTGGCTTATTCAGCTGGGTCTATGGTACCTCAGTGCAAGGCTGAGATGCGATGGAGAGGTTTACAGCTGCTGAAATCAGGCCTGAGCTGCAGGCTGAATAGATTGCGGTTTCACTCAGCAGCACTGTTACCAGGAGACACAACCCACTTGCTGACCTCTTCCTCTTCGACAGCCTCTCTCCTAGCCTGACAGTGGTCATGCACTAAAAGTAGCAGGAACTTAAAATTTCAGTGATGTGCTGGAAGCTGGCAACATGGGACGGAAGTCACATTTTCAAGAATCTTGCAAGGACCATTCATTGGCTGGCAAAATGGGCCTGCTCTCAGCCGGTGCTCCATCAGGAACAAGGCTCTCTCTGATAGGACCAGCACTGGCAGTGCTGAGTCCAGAATTTCCAGGGCAGCAGGCCTTTCTTGGCCCCATGCAGTGTACAGTACTCTCATCTACTCCTTTAGGCCATGTCTTCCTAGAGGTCTGAGCATGACGCACAAAGTCTGCACAAAATTTATTAAGCAAAACTATCAGCTCTGCTCAGTCTCTTCTCTCCCATCTAAACAGCCCTCTTGGGCCTTATCTTTGTAACAAAAAGCTCCAAGGACCATCTAAAACAAAGAGCATCCTCCTCTGAGAAGACCTCCTCTAGAATCTTCAGTTTGGCACCATTTCATTGTTTTAATAGCTATTTTTCTCCCATTTATGATTGGAAGTGGATTGGGATGGCTCAAGGCAAGCCTAGAAGGCAGGGTAGGAGTTTAGAGATGGTGGTGATATTTTCCTGGCTTGGTAGCACTCAGAATCCTGGCTGACTCTGCAAGAAACTGCAGAGATCTTAGTTCAGGGTTTGCTGTAAAACTGTAGCCTAGAATCAGGTTTGCAAACCAACTTTGACATGGAGAGGGCCACCTTGACCCCTCCCAGTCAGCCCCTCTGCAGGGCCCACTCTGTGCCTTGAGTCCTGTTTCCCATGTTCCTCCTGCCATCCCCACCCTGCTGCCCTGCACTCAACACCCTGTCGTACTCTGCATCTTTGTTCACACCATCCCTCTGCTCCAATTCCTTCCATTCTATAACACACTTGCTGGGCTCCTTTTTTTTTTTTGTGAGGAAGATAAGTCCTTGAGCTAAAATCCATGCCAATCCTCCTCTTTTTGCTGAGGAAGACTGGCCCTGGGTTATCTGTGCCCATGTTCCTCCACTTTTTATATGGGATGACACCACAGCATGGCCTGATGAGGTGCATCGGTGCAGGCCGGATCGAGAACCCGGCCGCCAGCAGCAGAGCGTGTGCACTTAACTGCCACACCACAGGTGGCCAGCGCCGGTTGGGCTCCTGTTTTGTCCTGCAAAACCTCTGGGTAGTGGCTTGTGGCTTCCATGGTGAGACCCTCCACTGCAGGATGTTCTGGCCTCACCTTGTTGAGTATAAGTTACCTCTGTGGTATCTGACCCTCTTCTTAGGCTGGAAGCTCCTCCAGGAAGGGATCTGACTTATCCACCTCTGGCTGTGTCTCACCCTTGCCCAGCATGGTGCCCACCACAGAGACTCCATCAGGACATGCTGACAGGATTGGCACAAAGGAGACAGAGATGGGCATCTCTTGGCTTGGAAGAGGCCAGAGGGAATGGAGAGAAAGGAGAGAGAACCAGGTTGTGTGGCAGCTGTTGAGAAAGCAAGAAGTACAGAGATCTTTAGCAAAACCTTGACTGCTAACAAAGAAGAAAACCTGGACTAATTCCTCCATCAATGACTGCACTGAGACTAAATGCATTCTGGATTAAAGACACTGTCTCCAGAGAGGACTGGGTGTGGCAGAGCCAGCGAGCAAAGTGCAAGGGTGGACAAATGAGGGTTTGCCTCTGATGGGCCAAGAAGGTCAGACTGTGGGGTGGCAAGTGGGCAGGGCTCAGCTGAGACACCAGGCATTGACCCAGGTTGGGCAGCCAGAGCTGGACTCTAGCTGGCGAGTTGGGTAATAAGCCAGATTCCCAACTCTCCATGGACATCGTTGACAAGGGTCAGCTGAGCAGGCCCTGATGTCAGCCAAGCAAACCCAGATCCCAAAGCAAATGCATCCCCAGAAGGACCTGCAGGATAAGGAAAGGAGGCCTCTGCGATCTCAGTGGGGCTGGGGCTCTGCCGCCAATCCTGACATGGCTGGCAGCAGGGTGGGCCATGGTCCAAGGCTTCTGCAAGGGTCCCCAGGCTCACAGCTCTCAGAGAGCTTTGCCAACCTGGCCCAATCCTTAAATCAGATTCCCAGACTGCCAGTGTTGCCTATGCAGGAGCAGAGTGCCTGACCTGACTGCATCTGGTTTTTGCTCTGTCCCTGGGGGTAGATGTCTTGTAGATGTATCTGAGAAAGCGCCATCAGTTTTACATACAGACTAGTCTTACACACACACACACACACACCCCCTCTCCAGCCTAAAGAGAAAAAGGATAATGCGTGCAAATCCCAGAACTGGCAAAGACAGCAGACTGGCATGGGGTGAGTGACATCAGGGCAGTGAGGTGCTGACTGGGCATCCACTGAGTCTCTGAGCTCTCCACAGCCTGTGTGTGAGTCCCTTAGCTCTTTAGAGTTCAGATCCAAGAACAGCCATTTTTTCATGTGCCAAGGGTCTCAGAGTCGAAAAATAGAAAAGCCTGCATCAGCAATGCATATTTCTCCATTAGATATTTTCAGCAGCTCTTCAAAGCACAGGCAGCGGCAGTTTAGCAACCCAGTAGTCGGCTAACTGTCCCATTTTGCTTTCAAAGTGCTCCATTAACTCAATTGTCAGAGCCCATTCATCCTGCGGTTCAGCAAGTGGCCTTGAGGGGACAAAGCCACATGCCCTGAAAGGAGGCTGGTCCGTGTGGCTTTGTGATTCTGAGCTATTGGATTACTGTGCCCACTCAAGCTCAGATGTGCCCACTAGCACTCCACCCTGCTTATTGCTGAGTGAGACCCCAGGGTGAATTTATCAGGCACAAACTGCTGGGAGAGGGAGCCCTGACAGCTCCCGTGGACAACATCAGGGGCACTCAGCAGCAAGTAAGGAGTCATCACGCAGAGATGGAGCAGAGAGCACACGGAGAGAATGGGACCAGGGAGGGCATCTGATGTGAAGAAAGACAGAGACCACTGCAGGGAGAGACAGGACTTCTAGACTGGGGCTGCCCCTGACTCCCGAGGGGTTCACTCTTTCTCTCTGAAGTCCTGTTTGCTGTCCACAAATGGAGACATGCAGAGTCCCTTTGGCTTCGCTGTCATTCAGCTCAAACCCAGACACGTGGGAAAACAGGTCTCCAGGGTAGCTGAGAGCAGAGGAGGATGAACAGTAGGGAGGGGAGAAAGTAGCAATCTCTGGCATCCTTACAGCTCATCCTGGGAGAGAGACCAGGCTGTGTTCTGGAGCTGGCTGGC
>NW_028261260.1:1504148-1602989 GCF_057802395.1 Ceratotherium simum simum
TCTGTTTCAGGAAGGAGTTATTATCATGACTGCTATAAAGATAATGTAGGATAGAGGTTACAATAGAAAAGGCACCAACAAGCCCATCTTATCGGAAGTTCTGTCTCTCTGGCCACATTCTCTGGATGGCCCTGCGAGGAGTTGCCAGACAATCATTTACAAGGGAAGTCTCCATTTGTAAAGGTATCTCCCTGTCTGTATTGGGAAGAGGGGGGATGACGTCATTTCTAGAAACTTATCAATGTGGAAGGTGAGGCCTTAAAACTGCATAATAAACCTTACTCTTGTTTACAGTGCTTTAGTGATAATCTCCTGTAACTGACACCCCCACCCCCAACATCCTCCTTGTCTTTGGTTGAACATGGTATTTAAGATGAGAATTTCTGCTGTTGTGGAGAAACGCAGTGTCCCTGCTTTCTCCCATGTATACATGTTATTAAACTTGGTATTATTTTCTCCTGCTAACCTGTCTTGTTAATTATTTGGCCAGCCTTAAAAAGCTTAAGGAAAAGGGCAGAGGGAGATTCTCCCTCTTCCCCTGACAACGCATTTCATGTGCTGACCTCAGGCCCAGCCCACACGGCAGGTGCTTGAATAAAGGGCAGTGATCACTGTTGCTATTATCACTGGTTTCAAAGTTGTTATTATAAAACTATTATCATCCGTTGTTTTCTGGTTATCAGATTGGGGCATGGAGATGGGGTCTCTTCCTTAGGAGCCTCAGTCCGTCCCTCCCAGCAATGCTCTCAGCAACCCAGGCCCTAGCCCTCTTCTAGGGAGGCACCTTTCAAAGATGTGCTAGTTCCCTGGATATAGACTCATATTTGGAGGTGAGCAAAAGTAAGCAGAACCATTTCTTTTGAAGAGGGTGGGGATTTTGCTGAGGAGGGCTGTATTTGCTACAAACAAGGGGGCGATCCCAGACTAGCAACACTAGTTTCACTGTTAGACAAGTGCCAGCTGCAGCTGCTCAGGACTCCTGCCAGCCCCAGCTGGGGTTTGTGCTGAGAACCACACCGTCCACGCAGCTGGGGAGGAGTTCCCAGGGCCGCAGGCTCCCGGGGGAACTGGAAGTGACGACCTGGGTTACATTGAGCCCAAGAGATGAGGTTCAGGAGAAAAAGCAGGACAAAGGCCAGAGGTAGGAGAGAGCCAGCCCCAGGGGAGGAGTGTTTCTGAGCACAGCCAGGGAGGGTTTGTTATCTGATGGCTTCCTGCCTGGCTGGGAGCTTGCCTCAGTCCCCGGAGGGAGAGAGGAGGATGAAAGGGCTGCTGTCAGGCCGATAGGAAAACCCTCTTCTGTGCCAATAGGGCTGTGTTCAAGCCAGGTACAGGTGATCAGGTGGGACAAAGGACGAGTAGGCTGCGGGAAAGGGGATCAGGATCTTAGAATAAATGCCTTGGCACCCATGTGCCTTCCTCACCCCTGCCCGCACCAGGACAGGGCATCCCGCAGGGATGAGGAGCCTCGCTGGTGTCCCAAGTCTTCTCCTTGGGGAAGTGTGCAGGATTCGGCTACTTGCGGCACGAGAGGACTGGTGTCCCCACCCCACAATTCTTTCTGTTAGTCTACAATCACGCTCTGATTACATCTGCTCCCTGAATGAACCTCCACTCCGGGGCCTGTGCCCTGCCCTGGTCCAGCCTGGTCCTCCCTCTGCCCAGCTGGGATCCGTGGCCCTACTGGCTGCCTCTTGCTGGACTCGGGAAGCCATTTAGGGCACTGAGTGGTTGGCAGAGCTGGGGACAGCACCTCACACGCTGCAGACCGACCCTCCTTTGCAGCTTCTGGCAGCCCATCACTGAGTACAAGGCTGCTCATCATCTCTTGGCCTCCATAAGGTGCAGAGCCCAGGGCCTAGCTCCTGGTGCACATCTCGTTCCTGCCTAAACTCACTCCCCTGGTGATCTCACCAGTCTTGTGACTATAAGCCCATCTCCGAGCTAAGGGCTCCCAAATGGCTCGCTCCCTTACATTCCAGACTCAAATGCCCTGCTCCCTTCTTGTCCTCTCCACCACTGTTGTCCATCTCAAGTTCAACATGCCCCCAGTTAAGCTCCAATGAAACAAGAAAGATTCCCCCTCCACACCTGCCCCTCCTGCACCTTTCTCCATCTCGGTTAGCAGCAACTCTAACCTTCTGCTTGCTCAGCCAAAAACTCTGGAATCGCCTTTGACTCCCATCTTCTCTCTTCCACATCTAATGCATCAAAAACTCCTGTTGGTTCCATCTTCAAAACACACCCCGAATCTGAACCTCCTCCTCACCTCCACTGCCACCACCTGGTGCAGGCCACTGTCAGCTGCTGCCTGGGCTGTTGTAGGCGCCTCCTCCCTGGTCCCCCTGCTTCTGCCCCGGCAGAGGAAGGTTCCCCCTGGGCTTTGGAGACTGAAAGAGGGGCAGCGGAGGTGCCTTGACCAGAGGGCTGGGGCCTCTGACACTGGACAAGTCATGGGCTTGTCCACTCGTGACACTGCCTGCTGTTGACTGCAGTCTTGGGCTCATGAAGGCCCATCACCCAGGCTCCCCTCTGGGGCTCCTGTACCACAGGCTGTGAGACACTGACACTGGAGAACAGAGGAAGTTGGCAGAGTGCCTGTGAGTCCCTGGGTCGATCCCCATCCTGGCAGATGGGCCCACGTGAGTGCCCAGGGCCCTTCCTCGAACCACAACTGTGCCAGGGACAGCACACCACCCACACCATCCCACCAAGTGCCCCCTGGGCTTCAGCTGTGAACTCAGATTGCTCCGGGGACCCTGCTTCCAGGTGGGGCAGGCTGGGGGTCCCCCAAACACCACCTCCTGGGATCCTAACCTGAACATGAGATTTACCATCTGGGGCTCAGCAAACTCCCGCTGGGGAGCATCCTCAGCCCTGGCCTGTCCACTGGCGGGGGCACCCGGGAGGCGAGCTCACCCAGACAACCCCCCCAGTTTAGCCCTGGCGTCGTCCAGGCTGTTGGCTGGATGTGCTTGTGAAAAGTGGGCCAGGAGCTCGTGCAGTGTCAGAATGTGCCTGGGAATCTGCAGGAGGGAGAGGCAGGGGGAGAGGGACAGAGGCAAGGATGAGGAAGGAGAGAGACTGTGATGAAGCAAGTCAGAGAAAGCAGCAATGTAGAGAGGGAGAGAGAAAGCAGATGGAGGATGGTTCTCTGAACTCCCAGCACTCCCATGAGCAGGGCTGAGAATGGACACCCACAGCACTTCTGATCTCAGACTCTAATGTGGAGGCTTTTCCAGGGTCTTGTCTGGGGCACAGCCCAGAGCTTGAGGCTCTAAGCCAACAAGAGGAAGGGCCTGGAGGTGGGCTCAGGACCAGGAGCTCCCCCTCGCCTTCCCACACTGACTGCTCTGTGGAGCTGGACAGGCCTGTGGTCCACTGGGTCAGGGGCTGGCTCTAACCCCATTCTCCAGGCAGCCCAGAGCTGGGGCCTGTTAGGGCTTGGGCTCTCCCGGCCATGGCCCCCTGGTGCCCCCAGGTGTGGCTTCCTCCCATATGTGGCCCTCACTGTCATGGCCCCCAGTGGGCTCCCCATGCATTTGCCCTCAAGGACAGGGCTAAATGCCAGCTGGAACATGGGGTCAGTGAGGAAGGTCTCCAAAACTCTCTCCTTGCAGTCAGTTTGGCCTCATAGTGCTTCAGCAGCTTGTCAGTCACTGTTCTGCTTGCAATTGGCCAGGGTCTGCAGGCTGTACTGCTGGCTGGATACTAGCCCCTGATAGAAATTGAACACGGGCAGCAGGATGGCCAACAGGTCTGCTCGGTGAGATGCCCCACAAACCCTCGGTCACCCAGCCCCACCCACGGAGGTCAAGGCCAGGCTCAGACCTCCCACCCAGAGACACCCTTGCCTTTGGGGATGACTCTGGCACCACTGCCCTATCCAGGGCCAGATAGGTGGCCCCAGGCACTGGGACCACATCAGAGTCACAGATCTTTATAGAGATGGGGCTCCGTCTACTCTGACACCTGTGTATTGGAAGGCCGGAGAGGGCTGTTGTGGGTGCTGTGGTGTGCCCCACTGCCTCAAGGGTCTGAAGGGCCACCCAGCTCCGGAGTTTTGGGGGTTCAGCTGAGGCCTCTGTGGTAACTGAATTGCAGCTCCACATCCCCCTCAGCCCTGGCTCCCCCAAGAGGCCTCCCAGAGTGCCCCACCAGTGACAGAAGTGACCCATCCGTGGTCATAAGGTGAATCAGTAGCTGGCCTGGAACCAGCTCTCTTGAGTCCCCCATTCCAGGGCTTCTCCCCACATGACATGCCCTCCCGGGTCATGTCCCCTCAGCTCTCTGTCCCTTTATCTGTGTGTCCCTGTCCTTCCATGCCTCCCCAGGTTCAGCAAGGTGGGTCTGTTGCTGGCCCGCTCTGTCCCAACCTCCTGGATACACAATACCCTGCCTCCCAGCCCCTGAAATGCCAGCCAATCTCCCCAAACATGCCCTTCAATACTTGATTGGCAGGGATGAACCCACTGAAACCTCTGCTTATAAACTCCATTAAAAAAGAAAAACGTGCTTCCTTTGCGATAAACTCTTAAGTGGGAGCTCTTACACTACCCAAGGGACAGCACCTTCAATGACGCAACTACAGGAAGTGCAGACCTTTTCCTTCTAGGGAGTCTTCTCATTGTGACCTTGGGGAAAAGCAGGGCTCTCTGACTTAGGAAAGTGAACAATAAAAGGGTCACACTTAGTGTGGGAGAGGCGCGATGCAAGGGTCCTGCTGTGCAGCCCTCGGGGCCATCAGGACGGTGCAGCCAGCTCAGAGAGCAGTGACGCAGGGTGGACGGAGTGGGATCCTTGACTGTGCTTCTACCTTTTCTTTGTCATTCTACTTTTGGAAACCTGTCCCAAGGAGACGCTCTCTCATATGAACATTTCAGATGCAGACATGAGTGTTTCTAGTAGTTGCAACAACTGTAAGAGCCAATGATGGGAGATGGCTGCATGGATGAGGGCATGCTCACAGGTACTGGAGCATCATACAGCCATCAAAAAGCATGTGCTAATCTTAAGTAAAAAAAAACACATCAATATTCAAATTCAATATTCATATGTGTGACATTATGTAAATCAAATGGGGGGGGAATCCCAAGATCTGTGTATAGAAAAAAGTTTGAGGAAAACACATCAATGTGTTTACAGTGGTTATCTTTGAGAAGGAGAACTATGGTTGATATAGCTTTTAACATTTTCTGCTTTTCTAGATAGTCAAATTTTCTCAAATGTGTTCATATATATTATTTTTAAAAGGGAAAATAGATAAGAAACTAAAAATATCTCTTCTTCCTAGAAAAACAGCTTTTGCCAACTTGTCTTTCCTCTTCTGCTCCCTCTGAGGGATTATGTGAGTTTTTAAGGGGCTACTGTTACACTCGGGGAGGATGGAAGTGCCGCCAGCCTGGAGGAGTGGGCCTTGGAGAGAGACTTCTCAGGTGGTGGCTGGGGACCTCTGCCTGGGCTGGCTGCTCACCCAGGCCCCAGTGGGCCAGCTGGAGATGCAGGTCTTCGGGCCTTGGTAAAGATGTGGTGCAAACACACGATGGCCTCACTGACAGAGGAAGCACAGTGTAAGCTCCGGCCATGGAGTTCCTGCCCCTCAAAGGGCCTCTGCCCCCAAGTCCCAGCAGAGCTGAGGGGCCCAGGGAGAGGGCAGGGGCTGCCACCGTCCGTGGGACTCTAGCAGCAAACACCTTTCTCAAGTGACGCCTTATGTGAAAACCTCATCAGCGGGATAGACTATGTAACTTGTGGGGCCCAGTGCAGAGCAAATATGCAGGATCCCTTCTTTAAAAAATGACAAAATTTCAAGATGGTGACAGCAGAGCTCTACGCCAAACACAGGCTTTTCTAAACGTGGGTCACACTCCCCAGAAACCGGCAGAGGATGGGAGCTGCTCTCGCTGTCAGCCTTCCTGGCACCCTCAGTGCCCACCTGCTGGGGTGACCCTAAAGGATCTTAGAGGAACTCAGGGCTCTAGAGAATTCAGAGGAAATGCCACTGATGATGTGAAAAGAGCTAAGGCTTGAGACCCACTCAGAGCAGGCTCAAATCCGCCTTATGCTGCTTCTCAGCTGTGTGACCTCCAGCAAGATGCCTAACATCTCTGAACCTCAGGTCTTTCCTGGAGAATCTGAAGGTGAAATGAGGTCACCCCTGCAAGTAATGGGACAATTTGAGGGCCTGATGCAGAGAAGGTGCTCAGTAAATGCTAGCTCTCCACAACCCCATTTTGAGGGAAAACAGAAAAGCAAAAACACCCAGATTCTCCCATGCAAGTGCCCTGTCACCACCTAAAGAGCACTGGGGAACATGTCTTCTCACTAGCAGCTTAGCACCAGGCTGAGTAATGGCCCTCTGAGCACCCCTGGCAGCCACATTTGCTGTGGCTCCCCTCCCAGCATCCTCCTCCCCGCCCATGCTCCCCAGCCAGCCAGCTCCAGAACACAGCACAAGTCTCCTCTCCAGGGTGAGCTGTAAGGATGCCAGAGAGACTTCTGCTACTTCCTTCAGCCCCCTCCCCTCCCAACTCTTCCTCCTCTGCCCCTGCTCATAACCCCATCTCCTACCACCCTGGAGAACTGGGAACTTCCCCAGTGTGTCTGGGGTTTGAGCTGAACGACATAGGGGATGCCATAGGGACTCTGTCGTACACCCCATTTGTGGACAGGAAAACAGGCCCAGAGAGAAAGTGTGAAACCCCCGGGAGTCAGGGCAGCCCCAGCCTAGGAGCCTGTCCCCATCTCCCTGCCGTGGTCTCTGTCTTTCTCTGCCACATCAGATGCCCCTCCCTGGTCCCATTGTCCACGTGTGCTCTCTGCTCCCTCCTCTGTGATGACCCAGCACTTTGGCTGTTGGAGGTCTCTGGTGTTGTCCTCCTTGGGGATGTGTCACAGGGGGCTGTCCCCTCTCCCAGCAGTGTGTTGCCTGAGGGCAAACCCCCACCCTGGGGTCTCACTCCCTCAGTACAACAAGAGCAGGAGTGGAAGGTGCTGAATGGGTGCAGAGACATCCCTGAGCTGTGTGGCAGACGTCCAAAGATAGTAGCTCAGGAAATCACAAACACGCCACAGAGCCAGCTCTGCTCCCTTTTCAGGGCACGTGGCTTTGTCCCCTCAAGGCCACTTGCTGAACCGCAGGATGAATGGGCTCTGACAATTGAGCGAATGGAGCACTTTGAAAGCAAAATGGGACAGTTACCCGCTCTCCACTTCTGGGTTGCTAAAACTGCCCCGGCCTGTGCTTGAAGAGCGGCTGAAAATATCTAATGGAGAAATATTCAGGGCTGATGCAGGCTTTTCTATTTTTTCGATTCTCTGAGACCCTTGGCACATGAAAAAATGGCTGTTCTTGGATCTGAACTCTAAAGAGCTAAGGGACTCACACACAGGCTGATGGAGAGCTCAGAGACACGTGAATGCCCAGTCAGCACCCTTACTGTCCTGATGTCATCACCCTCATGCCAGTCTGCTGTCTTTGCCAGTTCTGGTATCTGCACGTGGTATCCTTTTCTCTTTAGGCTGGAGGGATGTGTGTGTGTGTGTGTGTGTGTGTGTGTGTGTGTGTAAGACTAGTCTGTATGTAAAACTGATGGCGCTCTTCTCAGATACGTCTACAAGACATCTACTCCCCAGGGACAAGAGCAAAAACCAGATACCGTCAGGTCAGGCACTCTGCTCCCTGCATAGGCAACACTGGCAGTCTGGGAATCTGATTTAAAGATCGGGCCAGGTTGGCAAAGCTCTGGAAAGCTGTGAGCCTGGGGACCCTGCAGAAGCCTTGGACCATGGCCCAACCCTGCTACAAACCAGTGTCAGGATGGCGGCAGGAGCCCCAGCCCCACTGAGATCGCAGAGGCCTCCTTTCCCTTATCCTGCAGGTCCCTTCTGGGGATGCATTTGCTTTGGATCTGGGTTTGCTCGGCTGACATCAGGGCCTGCTCAGCTGACCCTTGTCAAGGATGTCCATGGAGAGTTTGGAATTTGGCTTACACCCCAACTCACCAGCTAGAGTCCAGCTCTGTCTGCCCAACTGGGTCAATGCCTGGTGTCTCAGCTGAGCCCTGCCCACTTTCCACCCCACAGTCTGACCTTCTTGGCCCATCAGAGGCAAACCCTCATTTGTCACACTCCTTAGCAGCACTGCTCATCGGCTCCTGCCACACCCCAGTCCCCTCTCTGGAGACAGTGTCTTTAATCCAGAATGCATTTAGTCAGTGCAGTCATTGGTGGAGGAATTAGTCCTGGGTTTTCTCTCTTTTGTTAACAAAGTTTTGCTAAAGATCTCTGTACTTCTTGCTTTTCAAACAGCTGCCACACAACTCAGTTCTCTCTCCTTCATTCTCCATTCCCTCTGGCCTCTTCCAAGCCTAAGAGATGCCCATCTCTGTCTCCCTTTGTGCCAATCCTGTCAGCATGTCCTGATGGAGTCTCTGTGGTGGGCACCATGCTGGGCACGGGTGAGACACAGCCAGAGGTGGATAAGTCAGATCCCTTCCCTGGAGGAGCTTCCAGCCTAAGAAGAGGGTCAGATACCCACAGAGGTAACTTATACTCCAACAAGGTGCACACCTCCTGCAGTGGGAGGGTCTCACCATGGAAGCCACAAGCGCTACCCAGAGGTTTTGCAGGACAAATAGGAGCCCAACTGCGCTGGCCCCGTGGTGTAGCAGTTAAGTGCACGAGCTCCGCTGCTGGCTGCCCGGGTTCGGATCCCGGGCCTGCACCGATGCACCTCATGTCAGGCCATGTTGTGGTGTCATCCCATATAAAAGTGGAGGAACATGGGCACAGATGTTAACCCAGGGCCAGTCTTCCTCAGCAAAAAGAGGAGGATTGGCATGGACTTTAGCTCAGGGCTTATCTTCCTCACAAAGAAAAAAAGGAGCCCAGCAGGTGTGTTATAGAATGGAAGGAATTGGAGCAGAGGGGATGGTGTGAACAAAGATGCAGAGTACGACAGGGTGTTGAGTGCAGGGCAGCAGGGGTGGGGATGGCAGGAGGAACATGGGAAACAGGACTCAAGGCACAGAGTGGGCCCTGCAGAGGGGCTGACTGGGGAGGGGTCAAGGCGGCCCTCTCCATGTCAAAGTTGGTTTGCAAACCTGATTCCATGGCTACAGTTTTACCTTAAACCCTGAACTAAAGATCTCTGCAGTTTCTTGCAGAGTCAGGCTTGCAGGATTCTGAGTGCTACCAAGTCAGGAAAATATCACCACCATCTCTAAACTCCTACCCTGCTCTTTAGAGCTGCCTGAGCCGTCCCAACTTACTTCCAATCATAAATGGGAGAAAAATAGCTATTAAAACAATGAAATGGTGCCAAACTGAAGATTCTAGAGGAGGGGAGGATTCTTCTCAGAGGAGGATGCTCCCTTTGTTTTAGATGGTCCTTGGAGCTTTTTGGTTACAAAAGATAAGGCCCAAGAGGGCTGTTTAGATGGAAAAGAAGAGACTAAGCAGAGCTGGATAGTTTTGCTTAATAAATTTTGTGCAGACTTTTGTTTGGGTATACTCTCCCGTTACCTCTAGGGAGACATGGCTGTGAGTGGGGGCTCCAGGAATGGAGAGTATACATGGAGTAGAGACAGGGCCAATGTCCTTGATGTGTGACCTGTCCACAGCCTGCTTAGAAGGGCCTAATGCCTGGTTTCAGGCTCTGTTGTTGTTGCCTTGAAATTCTTAAGAGCCTTGCATTTTCATTTTGCACTGGACCCAGCAAACTATTTAGCTGGTACTGAAGAAAGTGTATACCAGGGTATATTGGTAAAGGATTAATGACCAGCTCTCTGAAAAAAAAAACTCTGACTGGTAGCACTGGCTGATTTCCATGGTGTAAACATTCCAACCTTGGCCCATTTTAAGCTACCAAAGGGCGAATAACAAGCTTGAAAGAGTCTTGAAAATTTCACAACAAACTTGCAAATTGGTATAAGCCAGCTCCAACACATCACTGGACGGGGGCGAGGGTCTTGGCAGATAAAGAGATTATGAACACCCCCACCACCAACAAAATGGCGTTGGAAGCATGTGGAGAGAGGCCAGTGTGAGGAGAGGAGGTCAGCAAGAAATCCGTGTAGCAGGAAAGGCTGAGTGACAGAAGGGCAAGGATGTCTTCTATTCACCTTTAAGCCATTTTCTGTTTCAGTACTGCAAACCCCTTCTACTGTATCTAAGCCTTTCAGAAAATCTGGTCTATACTTGGCTGGTGTCAGGGGCTTGGGGACTGAAAGAGGAGCCAGTTGGGTGTCATTAGGTGTTTCCTGGATACTCTGGTTCTCCTCCTGGGACAGGGCAGGACTGTACTTCCCAAGCCCCTGAAGTTGAGTGTGTTCAAGTGACTCACTTTGTCCAATGAAATGTGAGCAGTGCTGTCAGGCACCATTTGCCACGTTGCTTCCCCTGCCATGGGACTGGTGAATTTCCTGATTGTGGGAGACCCATCAGCCTGTGACCCTGACTCTGAGTGAGAATGTTGTGGAGCGGAACCCACAATGGACACACAGTGTGAGAGAAAAAGCAATCTTTGTTGTTTTAAGCCACTGAGACTTGGGGGCTGTTTGTAATTGCAGCAGAATCTAGCTCCACCTGATGGACACAAGGAGTGCCCATACGGGGGTAAGGAGCAGTCAAGACTGAGTGAAGACAGCCACTGTGAGAAGTGATACAAGAAGCCAGGAGAGCAGAATTGGAAGCCAGACGTGGCCATGAAAATGGAAGACCCTGAAAATCCTCAGGAATAAGTGGGATGGGGCTTGAGGAATTTTTCTGGCTATCAGGTGGACCATGAGAGCTTGAGGCCATCCAGGTGACACAGTGGTTCCCGAACATGCACCTTTTATCTGGCTCATCTCCCCAGCAAGGAAGGAATAAGTTGTGGGGCAGGCACAGGCCAAGGATCTGCAGCCAGGAGACCCAAGGTTAAGCCTGGATTCTAGCACTGGAAGTGACCTTGGAGTGACCTTGGATAAGTCCTCCCTCTTCTGTGGACCTCTGAGTTCTCAGATCCCTCCCAGCTCTGACTTTCTAAGACACTCTATCTTTGTCACGGGCATCACTCATCACTTACTTGGCTTCTCAGTGCCTCCTGCCTACCTGATGGCCTACTTCCTGGGAAATGGGCTCTGTTTCACCCTCCTAAAGCCCCTCCAGAGCACACAGGTGCCCTCTGCCCTGCAGGATGTGGATGTGTGTGTGTGAGTGAGAGTGAGTGAGAGTGAGAGAGAGTGAGAGACAGTGAGAGAGAGACTACAGCCAGAAGGCTTTACCAATCTGATCTTTCAGTCTTCTTAAAGAAATCCTTTGCCCTGGAGAGTAATGCACTCAGTTGAAAACGTTGCTCCAAATTCCCACCAAACAGGCCTCTGCTGCCACACTGACAAACACACACACACACACACACACACACACTTTCACTCAAAACTGACCAGTTTTGTGCTCCCCAGCACCAGAGAGGGCCCTGCCTTTTGCACCCACCCCTTCTCTGGCCTACCAACCCCTGGAACCTTTCAAGGCCATAGGCGACATGAACCCACACCTTCTTTGGCCATAAAATGACTCATTTTCTAGCTGGGTTCACACCGCAAACTCTATTATGGCACCAAACACACTCTACCCCAATCAGACCTTAAGGGTAGAATCTTCCATCTCTTTACTGCCTGCCACAGAGCCTGATGCCCATTCATTCATCAAGCCCTTACAGAGTACCTACTATGTGTGAGGCAGAAGGGACAGAGTGATAAAGGACACCCCTGCTTTCAAGGAGGTCTCACCAGGCCGGGTTGGGGACAGACACCCAAGGACCTGGCTCTGACATGGCATGCTGAGGGTGGGAAAGCCGTGGGAGCAGGGGGCAAGGAGAACATTCTGGGATGAGAGTCCCCAGGAGGAGGCATTCGAGCTTGGTAGGATCCCACCAGGCAGGGAAGCGTGGGGGTGGCAGGGGCACTCCAAACAGAAGCCCCAGCATGTGCAAAGGCCAAGATGTGCACAGCTCATGACCAGGGAGCACTGGCTGGATCCCCAAGTGATGGGGGAAGAGGAGCCTGGGGAAGAGGATGAGGCAGTGGTCAGCTGATCTTAGGCAGTTAGTGAATGAGTGAGTGAGTGAATGAATGACACCCGACACCCTTGATCATGAAGCCACTAACCTGGTGCTGGTCCCTAGACCTATTCCCTGGTCCCTAACAAGGACTCAGCTTGGTTTCAGGGATATGTGTAGGGCTAGGATAGATCTCAGAATGAACCAGATGGTTTAGACTCGGGACAAGCCCCCATCCCAGGAGCGACATGGGAAGAGGCTATGAGTAGAGTGGCAAGACTAGCAAGTAGACAAGGAGACGTGGGTTCTAGTCCTGGCTCTGCCACCTCCCAGCTGTGTGAGCTTGGGCAGGTGACTTGAGTTCTCTTAGCCCCCTTCCTCATTCAATCCTATGATTATAGCTATGGGGACTGACTAAGGAAGCATGTCTGACAGTGCCTGGTGCAGGGTAGAGGAGGTGTGTGGAATCTGAAACTTTTGTTCAACCTCAAGTTCCGAGCTGACGTGACCATCAGTTCAGAGCTTGGCAGCGGCACCATAAGGTGGAATTGGCAACTTCAGATCTTTGAACATTCCAGGCAGAGCTGGCTTCAAAGTCATGTGATGGGGTCCTATGCTCAGAAGGCCCCATGCTTGGGGCTTCAAGTTCCGCAGTTGCAACCTTGTAGTTCTTAACCATTTCTCTTTTAATTTGTTTTCATGAGTAACATCTGATGGAACAATGGAGCACACCCCAGGGGCTTGGAGCCTCAGCCCCCATGTGTTCCTGCCTCCTGCTGCCTCACTGGGATGGTCTCTCAGCTGCTTGCTCCACACACGTTGGCACCCCAGAACCCATGACCTCCTCTACCCTCTCTCTGGGAGCAAATGGGTCTAGTCAGCAAGGAAAACTCACATCCCTCCGTGAGTCACCCTCAACCCTCTTCAGGAGCCTCGGTGTAGGTGCAGTAAGAGTGGGTGCAGTGCAATCCCGATGGTGTCTCAGGGCAGGGTGAGGGACAATGCCTGGGCACTAGGTGGGTGACTCAGCAGGGACATCTTGCCCACCCCTCATCTAGGTACCAAGTGTATCATGGCACAGAGGTTAGAGGAGGTTGGAGGTTGAAATTGGGGGGTCGCCTGTCTGCCATGGGTGGGTTGGTGGGCTGTGAGAAGGGGAGGTCGACTTCCCCGACTCCACCCAAGGCCTTGCATTTTTCCCTTGCCTCAGGCCCTACAAATCATGCAGCCGACCCTCGTTAGAATCTATGTTTCCATTTTCCCGTCCTCAGCTCAGAGTCCACGGTCCTCGTGTGACGTGGCCAAATGGCTCTGAGCATCTGGTGAACATGGTGAGATGAGGGGGGAGAGGCAATCAGATCATTCGGTGCTGGGGTAGACAGCTGGTGAGGGGCGTCTAAGGGGCTGAGAGCCAAAGCCTTCCAAGCTTTAATGTAAATGGCAATCGACTGGGATGTTGTGAAAGTGCAGATTCTGATTCCGGAGGTCTGGGCAGGGCCTGAGATTCTGCATTTCTAACATGCTCTTGCTTCATGGACCACATTTTGAGTAGTGAAGTTCTAGAAGGCTTAACTTAGCAACAGCATGGCCTCCAGACCGATGAGCCTGGAGCCGGTGAGCCCCTGTAGGAGCTCTTATGACAGGCAGAGAGAACGACTGCTTGGAACTGAGCCAGGAGCCCACACTATGATGACCTACCAGGGACTCTGTGTCCCCGGACTCTTCAGCTGATAATGTGGGGATGCTTACTCAATGTGGTCATCAGCAGAGTAACTAAAAACTCGCCCATAAATAACCTCACTCAATCCTCACACCCTTGTCAGGCAAGTATAAAAAGGCTGTTTTATAGATGAAGGAATGGACGCATAGAGGATGGGGGGGGCGCACTCCAAGTTGCAACTGTCAAGTTGCAACTGTCAAGTGGCAGATCTGAACTCAGATCTGACTAAGGCCCTTCCCACTCTGCCAGCATCACTAAATTTACTTTTGGAGACTGGCTTAGCTGTGGCTGGAAGCTGGTCCCCGCTGCCGGTCATGTGCCCCCCCGATCCTGCTGAAGCCTGGAGTGTGAGGTGTTGGGCCTGTGCCCTGGGCACCCCGGCCACCCTCCTCTGCACCCCTCGTCAGCAGTCACCTCTGCCTTCAGCCACTCGATATTGATCTCCCCATTCTCGATCTGCTGCCGTAGCTGCTTGGCCACTGTCTTCTCGTCTCCACGATCTGCAGCAGGTGCAGGTACTTCTGCATCAGTGCTTCGTGCTCCCTGGCCAGGGTCTGGGAGCTGTGGACAGACAGACGTGGTAAGACACTGCCTTCTTGTCCCCCAGAGATCCAAGCAGAAGTGGGGCTCCCCCACTGACTGCAATTAGAAGATCCTGACTCCCAGACATGGTGCACAGGGCCTTGACCTGGCTGCTGTGCTGTTACCGACTGCTCTGGCCCCTTCTCCAACTCCTGTCTCACACTCTGACCTCTGGTTCCTCTAACTGATCCTGTTCTCTCCCCTCCCCCTCCAATCCACCCCCCCCGGGCCTTTGTACAGGCTCGCTCTCTTGTTAGGGGTAATGCATCCGGTGACTTTAACTTAGAGTCAATGCTCAAATGGAACAACAAAGCCTGGATGACAGCACATCTGTTTAGTACATCGTTCACTGAATATTTTGAACTCACTGTTGAGACCTACCGCCCAGAGAAAGAGATTCCTTTCAAAATATGACTGCTCACTGGTAAGTGCTATGGTTGCCATGGAGAGACTGATGCTGGTGTGTGTCCCCCTCCACACACACACAGAAGTTAGCAAAAGTCTTATGACTCACATAATAGACGTCTCTGAGGAGAGCAGGGCCAAAATCACAAGCAGCTCTGAAATGGCTTGAGGGAGCAAGGAAAGAAGCCAGGCCTGGGTTTTTATCGTGGTTGGAGGTTTTAAAGAAAAAATATTCAATGACACTTGTCAAAAATGGTAAGGCATATTTTATTCAGAACCACTGCAATATGTAGAGACCACTGTGATGGGATTCACAGCTGGGGAGAAATGAGATTGGGCTCGACTTTGAATGCAGCATGGGCAAGTGAGCATTCACGGCCAGGCAGCATGGTGGGGGTCAGGAGATGGAAAATTACTAAGAGAAAAAACAAGTGTTGGGGTTTCTGGCTAACCTGACCTAACAGGATTATTACCGAAGCCAGGCCAGAGTTATCAGACACCACCTGAGGGATGGTGGGGGACGTGGAGGAGCCCAAGCAGATCTCGAGGGTGATCAGATCTACGGGTGTGGGTTCTGCTTAAACTGACTTAGCAAGGTTCTTACTAAAACTGGATTTTACAAGGAAGTGCACACACAAACCTAGGAAAAGGTTCAGGATCCTGACTAAAGTTTGGTCAAAGCAAGAAATCTTTGCCAGGGGTGAGACCAGGGCGAGAGTTCTGCACACATACAGGGGCTTGTGTGGTTGGATCCGAAGCCAATGCCAGAGAAGGGAGACTCTGGACTTGCTCTTCAGCTTGTCCAGGTGTGGACATGAGGGGAAGAGGGAGAGGAGAGGCGTAAGCTGTCAGCACACATCAAAAAGTGCGGAGTCTGACTGCTCATTACAAGGACAAACATGCAAAGAAAAGCATGCATTCGCAATGGCTTGTTTTTATATAAAGAAACACTAACAGAAGCTCAAGAACGATCAGAACTGTGCACTGGGGGTGGCTGGAGTAAGTGCTGCCATCTTGCTGTCCTGTAGGCCACGGGGACCAGTTCCACATCCCATAGAGTGTTGCCCAGAGCTCTACCCTCGTGGTGGTCCCACTCAGGGGTGGTGAGGAGGGGGACGGAGCCTGGCGGTGCAACAGCCTGAGGCCTGAGATGGTGTTCGCTGTGCGGCCACGATCTGCTCCCATTGGCCAGGCAACGAGGAGAAACCACCGTCTCCTTCCACAGGTAACTGGCCGCCACTGCCCAGTCAGCCCCCCATGAGGTCCAGCCCGAGGTGGGCAGCACTTTGTGCTCGGGGCCTGTCCAGCAGGTGAGTCAGCGCTGGGTGCTGTGTAGCTGTGGTCTGCGCCACCGTCTCTGCTCGGGGCACCTCGGGCCACCATGGCCACCCCACAGCCACCAGCGCCCACCTTATGGCCTCCACCACCCTCTCACCCCCACCCTGCAGCCACCCTGCTCTCCACTGATTTGGGCTAGGGCCAACAATGTCAAGTAACAGGATAGTCTGGAAACGCTCTTCCTTAGGTCACTATCTTCTTGGATTTGCTGTGACTTTTCTGCTCTTTTGATGGCAGGGAGCCTGCCTTGATCTCTGCAATCAGGAATGTGGCTGAGCAAATGCAGCTTGTACCTGCTGGATGGATACACCTCCCAGATGCTCTGTTGCTAGAAGGTTCCTGGCAGTGCAGGGAAAGGTGGCTCTGCAGGTGGAGGTGAGTGCTGGAGAGGTGTCTGACAGCATCCTGGGCAGAGCAGGTCAAGGCCCACTCCTCATGGGAAGGCTGACCCTGTGGACTTGGACTCAGACAGCATCCTGGGAGGAGCAGGGTTCAGCCCACTCCTCAAGGGGAGACTTACACTTGGGACTCTGCATCTGACAGCATCCTGGGTGGAGCAGGGCGAGGCCCACTCCTCACGGGGAGGCTGACCCTGCAGACTGGGCATCTGACAGCATCCTGGGGGAGCAGGGCACAGTCCACTCCTCATAGGGAGGCTGACCATGTGGACTTGGATTCTGCATCTGACAGCATCCTGGGTGGAGGAGGGCACGGCCCACTCCTCACCGGGAGGCTTACCTCGGGGACTCGGTGAAGGGGCTCCTCTCTACACATCGTCCTTGGGCTCCTACAGCAGGGTGAGGGGTTTGCTTTCCCCCTGGCCTGGCTCCCTTCATGAGGGCTTCTGGAATTCAGCTAGTTCAATGAGTCCTTTCCTGCGGACTCCACACTGGAGGTCCCAGAACAGTGCGCTGAAGACATTCTACTTTGAAAACCTCCTGGCAGATCATTTTGTTTCATGTTGCAGGTTGTTATTGAATTTTGAAAGACCTGAATGCCACTTGTTGTCTGTAGTCTTATTGAAGGTTTACAGTGGTTTGTTCTAATTCGGAAGTTGTTACAATCTATCCAAAGAACTAGTAACATGAGCTTGTTTCAGAGGTCAGCCACCCTGCTTTCTTGACGGTTTCCTTCAGAGCCTGTGTCCCAAAAGTTTTGTTACTGTTTTGAGAATGAGGCAAAGCCCTGCAGAGAAGGTGGCTCTTGGCATGTGTCATGGTCTAATGTGGTCTGGGGGCAAATGAGGTAGGAGTCCTTTGGTAACTAGTCACAAAGCATTGAGAAAGGTTAGAAAGTCATGTTGCTTGGAACTCCCTGAGGACCTAGTATCCACCTGGTCTGGTCCACAGTGGCCTCAGGGGGGTTAGATGACCTCAAGTGGAACAGAAAGCCCTCGGGACAGACCCCCCAACCCCAGACGTGCACAGTTTGGTCTAAATAGAGATTTTACCTTAATGAGGAGAAGAGATTATGAAGTGTCTTGGTCAGTACCTTGCAGGGGCTGGTTGATTTGTACAGGAAGCAGCTTTCCTCCTGGTAGTGGGAGGACAGGAGGAATACAGATCCACAGCTCTTGGGGCTGACCTCCCCTTGGCGGTGGTCTCGCATCCTCAGCTGCTTGAGCAGAGCTGGGGCCAGGCGCCCTGCTGGGTGCCTGGGAGGCTCTGCTGGCCAACACCTGGCCTGGCTTTGAAATAGGGGGACCAACCCTCCCCGTTTTAGCACCCAAAGTCTTGCATCCCAGGGACAGCAGGAGGATTGGGCAGCCATGAGCTTCTAAGAACTATTTCTGAGGCTTCTTGAAGCCTTTCCTGTTGTCTTGATGCCATCCTGTGTTATCTGCCAGAACGTCTGTGTCCCTACAGGGCACTTACCACAGCCTGGGAGGAGGTCCTCACCTTCCTTCCTTCTCTGCCCTACAGACGGTCACCTCCTTAAGGTAGACAGTGGGTCTTTCATGTTTCTATTCCAGTAATAAGTTGCAAGCAGGTGTTCCTTAAATCTTTACTAAAGGTTTAAATGGGCAAAGTGGCTACAGGTGTGGGTGTTCCCAAAAACACTTGTTTTGCTTTTATAGCTGATTATTTTAGGGGGAAACATTTAATTCTTTCTTTCTAATTACTTTTTCATTTATCCTTGCAGGCTCCACATAATGGGCTCAAAACGTCTGGTCCAGTGGTTAAAAGCTGTTCACAGGGGTGACTGGACCCCACTAAGCATTCTTTCGTCTGTACTGAATATTTCACCAAAAACAGCTCTAGGAAAGGCTGGAGGATCAGTACTATGTGCTCAAGCCATGGCCACGCCCTCCATCTTCCACCTGACTGAGACGGGGGGGCTGAAGGCCACAGCCACCCCAGGAGAAAGGACATCAGGAAGGCCACCGGGGGCCTGAGGAACATGCGCGTGAAGCAGATGGGAAAGGAGCTGCAGGTTCATTGTGGTCCTTGAGGGAAAAGCTGAGGGCCCAGCCGTGGTCCCGCAAGTGGAAGTAACCCGCTCTGCAGGGTGAACACGCACCCAGTGCCGCCCAGGAAGCTGCCAGTCAGGATTGGGCGCAGTCTCTGGAAGGAACTCCAGGAGACAGTGTGGCCTCCACAGCATTAGGCAGCCAAGGAGATGCAAACACGTCTGCTGTAGATGCTGGCGATGAGACCCCCTCTTCCCAGCCAGGGCCTGCTGGGTAAGAGTGGCATTTCCGTGGGTGACTTTATCCCTCAGGATCGGGGCGTGCAGATTTATTGGCTGGCTTCCTTCTTACAGTTTCTTCTCAGAGCACACTCAAGAGAGGCCATCTGTCCCTTGAGAGGCTGTTGACCAAAAGAGGCTGAAGAAGGATGTGGAGCCCAGCTGCAGCGGGACCAGCCTGGGGCCTGATGAGAGCTTGGCCCAGAGCCCCCACGTTCATCATTCACAATGATGCCTCAGAAACCCTCCCAGAGCCCCTCCACCCTCCGACGGATGTCACCCTGAAGCCAGCCGCAGAAGCTGTGCAGGGCGAGCACAGCAACACCAGCCCTCCGTCCCTCAGCTGAGTCATCCTCTCAGCACTGGGGGCCCAAGATTTCCTCGACTGCTGCACTCCTACTGCTTCTGCTCCCGGGGGAACAGGAGCACGGGTGCCGCCTGCGGGAGCAGGTGGAGAAGAACGGCGAGCTGAAGAGGGGCAGCCGCCGACAGCCAGGTGCACACGCTGCAGGAGGAGCTGGACGAGCTGAAGGGAGGGGGCTCCCTGCCTTAGCAGCCTGCTGCCCCCCGCCGAGGTCAGTCCCGGTGCTCGGGGCTCCCCCACTGCCTGCTCATCATGAGGGGTTTCCTGCTCCGCAGCAGACGGCCCCTGAGCACTTCTGTGTGCAGCATGCCTGCTGCTGTCTTGGGAGAAGGCTCTGCTGGTAGCCGCCCCTCGCAGACAGGGAGCCCAGGTTGCAGAGCTCACTCCGCTCGCTCTAGGGCGCTCGAGAGGCAGCGGTAGTTGTCAGGGTTTAGCAGGTGGGGAAGGAGGCATTGCAGGTCTGCTGGGAAAGCCAGACCTACGCAATGAATGGTTCCTGGACGGTTGGTTTTCCACTTGAACAGGAGAAAATCAGCTTCTGTTGCATCCCTCAAACAAATGTAAATTCCAATGAGTTAGGATGTAAATGTGAAATAAAATCGACATAGTAACTATTAGAATAGTTACAGGCGGGGCTGGCACCGTGGCTTAGCGGTTAAGTGTGCGCGCTCCGCTGCTGGCGGCCTGGGTTCGGATCCTGGGCGGGCACTGACGCACCGCTTCTCCGGCCATGCTGAGGCCGCGTCCCACATACAGCAACTAGAAGGATGTGCAGCTATGACATACAACTATCTACTGGGGCTTTGGGGATAAAAATATAAATAAATAAAATTAAAAAAAAAAAGAAAGAATAGTTACAGGAGACTCTTAAAGTCATGGGGGGGTTCTTTCCCTTCATGTTTTAATGAATATCCTTGAACTGAAGTCATTTTGAACATTTTAATAATTTCTTTAAAATTTGAAACATCTTTTTGAGTAGAATACATTCTCTTTTGTAAAAATTAAAACACTCCAGAAATATACAAGCTAACAAGTGGTAAAAACTCCTATTTCTCACATACCTCCCAACTTTTATTCCTTGTTGGTAGTAAAATTTGGTGTGTAATCTCCTAGACTATTTCCTGTGTTTTACATACATATTTCTCTACCTGTACAAATAGGTTGGAATATTGTTGGTGTGTTTATTGGCTACATTTCTGATTTTCCTGCTCTTTTACAGTTTAGTCCTTGTAAACATTGGTTTCTCGATATTCCTTATGTATTGAGGGTACCATCTTTTGCCTGTTATACACCCATGGAGAACATTTCCCTACCACATTGTTCATTTAATCTGGATCAGTGCTTGTCTTCCCAGATGTCAGTAACACTTCAGGAGGGAAACGGCTCTATGTGACAGGCTGTTCAGGACCTCCCGGACCCCCAGGGCAACAACCATTAAGAAAACACAAAGCAAGAAACAAAACCCATCCTGCGTGTTTCCAGATGCATCCCGGGGGAAGGACAGCTCCAGTTGAGGACCGCTGATGTCCTGGTCAGAGTTATCCCCTATGTTCTCCTATCACGTTAAAGCTGTTTCTGTAGTTTCTTGTACCTGATGGTACAGTTTGGTGCCTTTGTCTGTTCCTCTTGGTCAGATTGCGCAAGGTTTCTCACTGGTACAGGTCTTTCCAGACAGTCAGCCCTTGACTCCATTGCTCAGGTCTACATTGTTGTTCCTGTCTTGTGAATCCTCACTTCATTCTGCTGATGTTGGTTTTATTGTGGTGTTGTTCTGGCTCCTGGAGGGAAGTGCTCAGCTTCTTCGTGTACAGTTGATATTCCCTGATACCTGCAGTGGAGGCTGTGTCCCTTCTTCTGTTCCTTTGTCCCCACGCCATAGATTTGTCTCATGCTCCTCTCATTGCTATTCATTTCTAAAGAGGTTGTCCTGTCTGTCTGGATTCCCTCTTTAACCTGAGAGATTTAGAAGGGTTTGGATAGATTTTCAAGTGGATAGGTTGGGGGAGGGGAGCCAATATTTTGTGATTATTTTCTACTTTTATTGCTTTAAGGTCCGGTAATATGGTCACATAGATTTCTGCTTTTTGGACTCTTTAGAGATTTCACTGTGGCTTAGCACACAGTCCATTGTGGTGACTGTTTCATTGTGGTTTGAGAAGAATGTTTCCTCTCCACTAGTTGCTTATGTTGTTGTCCCTTGGGCTGAGTCTAGATCTAGCTTTTTTGTGTTCATCATCAGATCTGTTTCCTAACTTACTGTATCACTTGACATGTGGATTTCTAAGAGAGGTAAGGTAGGTTTCCCTGTGATTCTTGAGGTGCCTGTGTCTTCTTGTTTGTCCAGTTTTGCTTTATGTTTCAAGACCATATTGTTAGGTGTATAAGTGTTCCTGACAGTTATCAACACAGAGAACCCCTTTTTGTCCCATTTAAAGTCTTATTTCTTTATCTCCTTATTTTCAACCATATTATATCCCTTTATTTTATAACTATATTTTAACTCAACTTGAGAGCCTTCATCTTTTTCTAGAGCAATTTGATCCATTTACAATTGTGATTATCGATAAATTGGAATGTGAGTCTACCATTTAATTTAATTTTTAATTTGTTAGGCTTTCTCATGATTTTTCTATTCTTCTAGTGGGTGTCTTTCAGCTTTTAGGAACAACCATTTCTGCCTCTCTTTCTGTAAATGCTTAGAGTTGATCAGTTCCTGTGTTCTACACTCCCAACTCATCACCTTTCACTCCCCAGCTCGAGACTGTCTGATCTTACTTAGTTCTATGTTCTTATTTTCCCCATCAAGCAACTATGGTTATATGCAAGTAGACATTTTATTGGTTACTTTGTTCACTACTATTTATTGTTGCCAAATTTTTCCTCCTTTTTGGAAATATTTGATGCTATTTTGGAACTCATATGACAGTAAAATTTTGAAAGGAATCGAGTCTGAAATACTTCTTAGGTGCCAACACTGAGGAGCCAGCACCTAACCTCTTAAAGTTGCATCAGTGTGTCTGCAGAGTCAGGATGAGGTCAGAGATGTTTAAAACCATGGAAGTGAATGAGGTCTCCTGGAGACACTGCAGCTGTAGAAGGGACCAGGGCCCAGCCTAGGAACAGGCAGTGTTTACAGAGGTGCAGCTGAAGAGGGTCCAGGAAAGGAGACTGAAACGGTGGAGCATGGAGTCGCAGGAGACACGAGGGGAAAAGGGTATTGCAGAAAGGAGGGGTGCTCTGCTGGGTTGGATACAGCTCTGATCAGAATGGAGAAAAGATGGCTGGACTTGGCCACAGGGGATCACTGGTGACCTCAGTCTCCTTGAGAGGGTGGGAATGAAGCTGGGTCTAGAGTGGGTGAAGGGGAGCCATGGGAGGGCAGTAGGGATGAGACACTTTACTTAAGAGGTTTAGCCATGAAGGGGAGTCAGGAAAGTGGACAATAGCCAAAAAGGAGCATGCGTCCAAGGGAGAGTTTTGTTTGTAAGGTGGAGATGAGCTAACAGTTGCTGCAGGTAGGACCGGATGGAGAGGAGGAGCCTGAGGGTCAGGGAGGAGCATGCTGGGCCCTGAGGAGGTGCAGGGCTGGGCTTCACCGCCTGGGGAGGTGCAGAGAACAAGAGGACAGATGTGCTGGTGGAAAGGGCACCCTGTGCCTCTGTTCCTGTGTTCCTGGAGTGTGATGTGGGCAGTGGCTGGGAGTGGAGGGGCGATGCAGGAGGTGTTAGGTGAGCGGCAGGGGGAGGAGGGGGAGAGGGAGAGGGCGCTCTGGCTTGGTTTCCATGGCCCACCAGGAGCTCCCCACTGGGGTCCCCGGTCACCAGCTGCTGTCTCTCTTTGATGTCTTCCTCAAAATGTCGGCTCTCTTGATGGTTCTCAGGGCTATGATGAATTTGTTCAACAATCAAGGAATCTTTGGGTCATTTTTTGGGACTTTATGTCAAGGGGCTCTACATGTGTTTATTCAGTCCATCATCTTTACCCAATACCTTTGTTTTTGGACAGATTCTGTACAACAGAACAGCCGGGCCAGTGGCCTGCAAGTTCCAGGGTTTGAGAGGTTTGCCCTCCAGAAAGCCGGTGATGATTGGCCTTCTCACAGGACGTGGTACACTGTCCCTGAGCCCGCTCTAACTGTGAGTGTCACAACGTTGTAAATCCTCTGGCAGTTCTGTCAGGGCCCATCGTTGGCATTTCTGTGACCAGTGAGGGCGAACATTTTTCCGTGTTCATTATCTGTCACTTCCCTGACTGTGCTGTCGCCTGCCTTGCTCACTGAGCTCTGAACCTTCCTGGTGGAACCAGGACGTTCACTCTCTATCCAGTGTGATTGCACGTTCCCTCAGTGTACCCCTTGAGTACTTGCTTCAAAAATGTGTTTTCTTCACATTCTTTGATTCTTTGTACATATAATCTAGATTTAACCTGGAGCTTTAAAAATGTTTTATTGTGGAAAACCTTTAACATACACAAATTAAACAGAAAAGTGTGATAGCCCCCCATGTCCCTATTACCCAGCTTCAACACTTATTAATATTCTGATATTCTTGTTTCCTCCATATTTCTACCCACTCCCTACCTTCCATTGATTAATTTTTAATTAATAGATTGTTTTTAGGAAAGTTTTAGATGGACAGAGAAATTCAGCAGACAGTGCAGAGCGTTTCTCCCTCCTCCCCCACAGTTTCCCCTACTGTTAACATCTTGCATGACCACCTGTGTTAGTGCGGTTCATTCCTTACAAGTGAGGAGCTGATGCTGCTACAGTGTTCGTAACCAAGTCAGTGGTTTACATTAGGGTTCACTGTCTCACTGTCACGTACTTGGATTTTGACAAATGCATAATCTCATGTATCCACCATGACAGAGCCTACAGAAGAATTGGATTGCCCTAAATTCCCTGTGCTCTGCCTCTTCATCCCTTGCCTTCCAACTCCTGGCAACACTGATCTTTATACTGTTTCTATGGTTTTGCCTTGTCTAGAATGTCGTGTGATTGGAATATATGAAAACTATGGAACAGAGTATATAACCTTCTCCAGTTGGGTTCTTTCACTTAGCAATATGTATTTAAAAGTCCACTATGTCTTTTTGTGCCTTGATAGCTAATTTCTTTTTTTTTCTTTTTGTATATTGAGTTAAAATATACATAACAAAAAGCGTGACATCTTAACCATTTTTAAGTGTATACTTCAGTGGCGTTAAATACATTTACGCTGTTGCACAGTCATCGCCACCATTCATCCCCATAACTCTTATGATTCTGAAACTCTATACCTATTAAAGAGTAAGTCTCCCTTCTCCCCTCCCCCCAGCCCTTGGCAGCCACCATTCCACTTTCCATCTCTGTGATTTTGACTAATCTCAGTTCCTCATGTTAGTGGAATCATACAGTATTTTTCTCTTTGTGACTGGCTTATTTCTGTTAGCATAATGTCCCCAAGGTTAATACACATGTAGCATATTGCAGAATTTGCTTCCTTTGTAATGCTGAATAATATTCTGTTGTATGGATATACTACATTTTGTGTATCCATTCATGTGTCAGTGGACACTGGGGTTGTTTCCACGTTTTAGCTATTGTGAATAATACTGCTATAAACATGGGTGTACAAATATCTCTTCAAGGCTCTGCTTTCAGATCTTTTGGGTGTATATCCACAAGTGGAATTGCTGGATCATGTGATAATTCTATGTTCAATTTTTTGAGGAACATTCATACTGTTTTCCATAGCGGCTGCACCATTTTACATTCCTATCAACAGTGTACACGGATTCCCATTTCACCTCATCCTGTCCAACACATGTTGTTTTCTGTCTTTCCTGTAGCACTCATCTTAGTGGGTGTGAGGTGGTGTCTCATTGTGGTTTTGATTTGCATTTCCCTAATGATTAGTGGTGTTGAGCGTCTTTTCATGTGCTTATATGCCATTCATAAGTCTTTGGAGAACTGTCTCTTCAAGTCCTTTGCCCATATTTGAATTGGCTTGTTGTTCAGTTTTAAGACATCTCTGTATATTCCGGATACCTGTCTCTTGTCAGAAATATGATTTGCAATTTTTTTCTCCCACTCTGTGGGTTGCCTTTTTACTCTATGCACAGTGCCTCTTGATGTACCAACTTATAAAATTTTCGTGGAGTCCAATTTGTCCGTTGTTTTTCTTTCGTTACCTGTGCCTTTGGTGTCATATCCAAGAAATCATTTGCAAGTCCGGTGTCATAAAGATTTTGTCCTGTTTTCTTCTAAGAGTTTTCTTATTTTAGGTCTTACATTTATATCCTTGAGTTAATTTTTGTATATGGTGTTGGATGAGGGTCCAAGTTCATTCTTTTGCATGCAGATATCCAGTTTTCCCAGTACTATTTGTTGACAAGAAACCTTTCTCCATTGCACTATCTTGGCACCCTTGTCAAAAATCACTTGACCATATATGTGAGGGTTTGTTTCTGGGCTAGCTATTCTATGCCATTGGTCTCTATGTCTGCCTTTATGCCAATACCATACTGTTGATTACTGTGGCTTTGTAGTAAGTTTTGAAATCAGGAAGTGTGAGTCCTCCAGTTTTGTTCTTCTTTTTCAGGATTGTTTAGGTTATTCTGAGTCCCTTGAGATTCCATGTGAATTTTAGGACGGGTTTTTCTATTTCTGCAAAAAACATCATTAGGATTTGGATAGGAATTACATTGAATCTGTAGACTGCTTTGGGTAATATTGACACTTTAACAATACTAAACCTTCCAATCCATGAATATGGGATATCTGTCCATTTATGTATGTCTTCTTTAATTTCTTTCTGAGATGTTTCATAGTTTTTATGGTGCAAGCCTTTCACCTCCTTGGTTAAGTTAATTCCTAAGCATGTTATTCTTTCTGATATAAATGAATTGTTTTTGTAATTTCCTTTTCAGAGAGCTCCTGGTTCATGTATAGAAATGCAACTGATTTTTGTGTATTGACTTTGTATCCTGATACTTTCCTGAATTCTCTGTTAGATCAAACGGCTTTTTGTGGAGTCTTTCCGATTTTCTACATATGAGATGATATCATCGTCAAACAGAGACCGTTTTACTTCTTTCTTTCCAATTTGGATGCCTTTTATTTATTTATTTTTATTGCCTCATGGTTCTGGCTTGAACTTCAGTACTGTGTTGAATAGAAGTGGTGAAAGTGGGCATCCTTGCCTTGTTCCTGATCTTAGAGCTTTCAGGAAAAGCTTTCAGTCTTCCATCACTGAGTTTTGTGTTTGCTGTGTGTTTTTTCTCCTATTCCTTGTTTCTCGAGTGTTTTATCATGAAAGGGTGTTAAATTTTGTCAACTGGTTTTTGTCCATCAATCGCGATGGTCATGTTTTTTCCCCTTCATTTTCTTGATGTTGCATATTACATTGATCGATTTTTGTGTGTTAATCTACCCTTGTATATCAGGAATAAATTTCACTTGGTGGTAGTGTATAATTCTTTTAATACGCTGTTGAATTCAATTTGTTAGTATTTTGTTGAGGATTTTTGTATCTATGTTCATCAGGGGTAATGGTCTGTAATTTTATTTTCTTTTAGTGTCCTTGTCTAGTGTTGGTATCAGGGTAATTCTGGCATCGTAAAATGAGTTTGGAAGTATTCTCTCTTTTTCAATATTTGACAGAGTGTAAGAAGGCTTGTTTTTAAAACTTCTTTATATGTATGGTAGAATTCACCACTGCAGTCATATGGTCCTGGGTTTTAATTTGTTGAGAGATATTTTTTTTTTATATTTCTTGAAATATTAGTGACATATAACACATGTAAGTTTTAGGTGTTCAAGATGATGATTTGTGAAAGAATTACCACAATACAGTGAGTTAGCACCTCCATTCCCTCACATAATTAACTTGTTTTTTCTAGCGATCACTTGTAAGATCTACTCTCTTAACAACTTTCAAGTCTATAATATATTATTGTTAATTATGGTCACCATGTTGTACATTAGATCCCCAAAACTTATTCATTTTACAGCTAGAAATTTGTGCACTTTGACTTACCTCTCCCCGTTTCCCCCACGCCCAAGGTCCTGGCAAACACCATTCTAGCCTCTATTCCTTTGAGTTGGGCTTTTTTAGATTTCACATATGGGTGAGAATATATAGTATTTGTCTTTGTCTGTCTGACTTATATCACTTAGCGTAATGCCTCAAGTTCCATCTGTGTTGTTACAAAATGCAGGATTTCATTCTCTTGCATGGCTAAATAATATTCCATTATATATTTCATGTATATATACATATGTCTGACATTTTCTTTATCTATTTATCCATTGATGGACACATGGATTGTGTCCACGTCCTCAGTTTGTGATTAATGCTGAAATGAACATAGGGGTGCAGATATCTCTTCAGAATAGTGACTTCATTTCCTTTGCATATACAACCAGAAGGGGAATTGCTCATTTATATAGTATTTCTATTTTTTTTTTGAGAAAATTCCAAATTTTTTCCATAGTGACTGTAGGAATTTACATTCATACCAACAGTGCACAGTGTTCTCTTTTCTACACAGCCTCGTCAACACTTGTTGTCTGTTGTCTCTTTGAAAATAACCATTCTAGCAGATGTGAGGTGATATCTCATTGTAGTTTTGATTTTATTTCCCTGATGATGAGTGATTACGAGCATCTTCTCATGTACCTGTTAACCATTTTTATGTCTTCTTTGGAAAAGTATCTATTCAGGTCCTTTGACCATTTTCATATTGTTTTGTTGTTTTCTTTGCTGTTGAGTTGTAAGAGTTTCTTATACACTGTGGATATTAACCCCTTAATTTGCCAATTATTTTATTTGCTGTGCAGAAGATTTTTAGATTGATGTCATCCCACTTGTTAAGTTTTACATTTGTTGTTTGCACTTTTGATGTTATATCCAAAAAAATCATTGTCAAGATGAGTTTCTTGGGCCTGTTTTCTCTATATTTTCTTCTAGTTGTTTTATATTTGGTGTCTTGCATTTAAGTCTTTAATTCAATTTGGGATTACTTTTAGAGTGTTGTAAAATAGGGGTCCAATTTCAGTTTTCTGCATGTGGTTATCCAGTTTTCCCAACACCATTTATTGTAGAAACTATCTGTTCCCCATGGAGTCTTCTTAGCTGACTCATCAACTTTTAGCAAAGTGTATGTGTGTGGTTTTATTTCTGGGCCTTTGATTCTGTTCTATTGGTCTATGTGTCTCTTTTTACACCTGTATCATTACCGTTTTTATTACTATAGATTTGTAATAAAATTTGAAATCAGGAATGTGATGCCTTCAGCTTTTTCTTTCTCAGGGTTGTTTTGGTTATTGGAGGTCTTTTGTGGATCCATATGAATATTAGGATTGCTTGTCCTATTTCTGTGAAAAATGTGATGGGAATTTTAATAGGAATTGCATTGAATCTTGAGATGGCATTGGGTAGCATGGACATTTTAACAATATTAATTCTTCTGATCCATGAACATAAGATATCTTTTCATTTCTCTGTGTCTTTGATTTCTTTCATCAATGTCTTATAGTTGTCAGTGTCTAGATCTTTCACCTTCTTGGTTAAATTTATTTATGAGTATTTTACTGTTTTTGATGCTATTGTAAATAGAATATTTTCTTTATATCTTTTTTAGATAGTTCATTGTGAGTGTACAGAAAGGCAACAGATTTCTACATGTTGATTTTGTCTCCTGCAGCTTGAGTGAATTCGTTTATTAGTCCTAAAAGTTTGGGGGGGAGTCCTTACGTATTTCTCTATATAAAATCATATCATCTGCAAACAGAGACCACTTTGATTCTTCATTTCCAATTTAGATGTATTTTATTTCTTTTCATTGCCAAATGTCTCTGGTTGAGACTTACAGCAGTATGTTGAAGAGTGGTGTTGAGACTGGGCACCCTTGTCTTGTTCTTTGTCTTCGCAAGAAAGCTTTCAACCTTTCACTGTTCAATACGATGTTAGCTGTGGGTTTTGTCATGTAAACCTTTTATTATGTTCAGGTATGTTCTTTCTGTAACCCTTTATTTAGAATTTTTATCATGAATGGCTGTTGAATTTTGTCAAACTGCTTTTTCTGCATCGATTGAGATTATTTTGTGATTTTTATCTTTCATTCTATTAATGTGGTGTATCACATTCATTGATTTGCATCATGTTGAACTTGATCATGTTGTTTGATCCTTTTTTTGAGTTCAGATAGTTTTGTTATAATGTGTCTTGGAGAAGAAAGTTTTAGTTTGAAATTTTAGGTTGACAGATTGGCTTCAGGACCTTGGATGTGTAAATCTCTCTCCAGATTTGGGAAGGTGTCAGCTGCTATTTTTTTTAAGTAAACACTCTTTTCCTTTATCCCTGTCTTCTCCTCTGGTACTTTAATAATGCTTATCTATTTCTTTTCATGGTATCCCATAATTCACACTGCCTTTCCCCATTCCTATCCATTCCCATTTTTCTTTTTGCTTCTTTGACTGGAGGATTACAAATGACACATCTCCTAGTTCACTAATTATTTCTTGTTATAGTTGAATCTGATTTAGAAGCTCTCTATTGAATTCTTCAGTTCAGACATTGTGTTCTTCAACTCTAGGATTTCTGTTTGTTTTTCCTTAATGATTTCTGTTTCTATAGTGAACTTCTCATTTGTTCATGCACTGTTTCCTTATTTCATTTAGTAGTCTGTCTATGTTTCCTTAGAGTTTTATGAATTTCTCGAAGAGGGTTGTTCTGAAGTCTTTGTCACATAGTTCCTATATCTCCATTGCTTGGTCAGTCATTGGAGTTTTATTCTTTTTCTTTGGGGGTGTGATGGGTTTTTGATTATTCATGATCCTTGTGGCCTCCATTGGTGTCTGCAAATTTGAGGAAGTAGGCACCTCTTCCACCCTTTACAGACTGGCTTTAGCAAACCAAAGCCTTCACAGTCATCCCATCTAGGGGTCCTGTGTAGGCCATCTGGTAGTGTCCAGGGGCAGGCTTGCTGCTGGAGTCCTTGGGCAGCCTGGTACTGGGGTGAGTGGAAAGCTTGGGTCTATGGTATTGTGTCTGGCCCTGGGCACATCTGGGACCCTGAGTTCATGAGTAGCCCCACTGGAGCCTGGTTTGGCAGGTCCTCATTGAGAGCCTGCAGCCACAGGAGTCATCCAGGGCCATGAGAGTTCGCCAGTGCTGGGATGAGCTGAGAGCGTTGGTTCACGGGAGACTGCCAGGAGCCTGGCACCACGAGAGACAGCTTGTGCTGTGGTAGGCCAGAAGTCTGGATTCCTGGGAGCCTGCTGGGATCCTGGGGCCACAGGAGCTGCCTGAGGCTGCAGAAGCCAGCAGGCACTGGGTCAAGATGGAAGCCTGGGTTCATGGGATCCTGCCGGTGCCTGGTGCCATGGGAGCTGCCTGGGGCCGCCTGAGTCAGCAAGCACCTGGGTAAACTGGGGGCCTGGTTTTGTGGGAGCCTGCCCGGGGCCTGGTTCCATGAGAGCTGTCTATGGCTCCTGGAACTGGCAGGTGGTGTGGTGAGCCATGGGCCTGAGTTCCCCAGCAGCTCTTGGGGAGGCTGGTGCCATGGAATCTACCTGGGGTTGCTGGAGCCAGCAAGTGCTGGAGTGACTTGGGGTCTTGGGGGTGTGGGAGCCTACTGGGTGCCCTGGTACAAAAGCTGTCTGTGGCTGAGTGTTGCCTGTGGCTGCCTGGAGTACACAGGAACTTGGGTGAGCCAGGGTCTGGATTCACCAGAGCCCACCAGGAGCCTGGTGCCAAGGACACCACTTGTGGTCACAAGAGCCACCTTGGGCTGTTTAAGATGGCAGCCCCTAGGCTGAGATGGGGCCCTGGGTTCCCAGGAGCCTGGTGGGAGCCTGGTGTCAAGGATGCTGCTTGAGGCCACCAGAGCTGGCATGCTCCAGGGTGAGCCAGGGGCCTGGATTTGCAGAAACTTACAGGGAGCCAGCTAGGTCCACGGGAGTCAGCCTGGCATTGGGGCAGGCTGGCTAAGGTCAGGCAGAGTGGAGAAGTCCCTTCTCGTTGGGAGGTATTTGATTACTGATTGAGTCTGCTTATTTGTTACTGATCTGTTCAAGATTTCTATTTCTTCATGATTCAGCTTTCATAGGTTGTTTCTAGGAATTTATCTATTTTGTCTAGGTTACCCAATTTATGAGTGTACACTAGTTCAGAATAGTCTCTTCTGATCTTTTTCTTTCTGAAGCATCAGTTGTAATGCCTCCTTTTTCATTTCTGATTTAGTTTGAGTCATCTATCTTTGTTTTCCTAGATATTTTATCTAAGGGTTTCTCAATTTTATTTTTTCCAAAACTCTGCTTTTACTTTTATTGATCTTCCATACTGTCTTTCAATTTTTTTCCACTCGCCTCTTGGTGACTTCCGTCCTTCTGCTAACTTTGGGTTTCATTTTTTTTTTTTTAATGCTGTGTGTTGTAAGTCAGGTTGTTTCTTTGACATCTTTCTTCTCTTATAATGTACAAATTTATCACTATAAACTGTCCTCTTACTACTACTTTCTCTGCATCCTAGAAGTTTTGGTGTGTTTATTGTTTCTTTCTTTCTTTCTTTCTTTTTTTTGCTGAGGAAGATTGGCCCTGTGCTCACATCTGCCAATCCTCTTTTATTTTATTTTATTTTTTTTTGCTGAGGAAGACTGGCCCTGGGCTAACATCCGTGCCCATCTTCCTCCACTTTATATGGGACGCCAGCACAGCATAGCTTGCCAAGCGGTGCATCTGTGCACACCCGGGATCTGAGCCGGTGAACCACGGGCCGCCACAGTGGAGCACACACACTTAACCACTTGCGCCACCGGACCGGCCCCTATTGTTTCTTTTTGTATGTTTTGAGCTATTTTCTAATTTCCCTTTTGATTTCTTCTTTGATCTACCTTTTTTTTGTGTGAGGAAGATCAGCCCTCAGCTAACATCCATGGCAATCCTCCTCTTTTTGCTGAGGAAGACCGGCCCAGAGCTATCATCCTTGCCCATCTTCCTCCACTTTATGTGAGATGCCACTACAACATGGCCTGACAAGCATGCATCGGTGCATGACCAGGATCCGAACCCGGGCCACCAGCAGCGAAGCACACGCACTTAACCGCTACAGCACCTGTCAGCCCCCGATCTACTTTTAAGTTGAAGAGTTTTTGTTGAACTTCCACGTATTATGAATGTTCCAGTTTTCCTTCTGTTATTGACTTCTGGTTTCATGCCACTGTGTTTAGAAAAGTTACCTGGTATTATTTCAGTCTTCTTAATCTTGTTAAGACTTGTTTTGTGACCTAACACGTGATCTGTTCTGGAAAATAGTCTGTGTGCCCATGAGAAGAGTGTGCATTGTGTTGCTGTCCAGTAAAATGTTCTGTGTGTGTCTGATAGCTCCATTTAGTATTTAATGTTTTCATGTCTGCTATTTCCTGTTTTCTGTCTGGATATTCTATCCATTGTTAAAAGTGGGTCTTTGATGTCTCCTACTATTTGCAACTTATATAAGTGAGAAGGCTCTTATTTTGAGAATATATAAAGATCTCTTAGAACTCAATTATAAAAGACAAGTCAATGAAATGGGGTAACCAACTGGAATAGACATGTCTCTAGGAAATACATAGATGGCCAATAAGCACAAGATAGTTGCTCAGTATCATTAATTATTAGGAAAATGCAAATTCAAAGCACAATGTGATACTATTTCATGCTCAAAATGAAGGCTATATTCAACATAATGGAAAATAACACATGTTGGTAAAGATGTGGAGAAAGGGAAACCCACATACATTACTGGTGGGAAAGTAAAATGATGCAGCCACTGCAGAAAACAGCTTGGCATTTTCTAAAATCTTAAACCTAGAATTACCATTGACCTGGAGAGGCCCATGGTAGATATGTCCAAAAGAGCAAACTTGCCCATAGACATTCAAAGTAACAGTGTTCACAATGGTCCAAAAGTGGAACAAACCCAAATTACTATCCAGTTATGACTGTATAAACCAAATGTGGCCTATTCATAATATAGGATATTATAAGCCATAAAAAGGAATTAAGTACTGCTACATACTAGGCCATGGGTGAACCTTGAAACATGTGTGCTCACTGAAGCCATCCACAAAGGCAATAGATAACATGATGCCATTTGAATGAAATGTCCAGAATAGGGAAATCCATAGGGGGAGAAAACAGATGAGTTGTTTCCATGGGCTTGGGTTAGCAGAAAATAGAGTGTGAATGAGTATGGGTTTGTTTGGGGGTGTTGAAAATGTTCTGGAATTAGATAGTGGTGATAGCCACACGACATAATCATTGTGCTAAAAGCCACACAAATGTATACTTTGAAATGCTTAAAACGGTGTATTCTACGTTAAGCAGATTTTCCACATAAAAATTTTGAATTTTTTAAGTTAATCAGGGTATTGGTTAATTTTAAGTTGGTTAGTATATTTAATAAGTGTAATTAATGGAGTTATTAGGAGTATGGCAGGTTGTAGCCAAGAGAGTAAACATCCGACGAGGGCTATAGTAACAAATCCTATGATTATACAAGCAACAATCTAAAATCCAGTCCATTTCCATTGTCCACAACTTGGAGAGACCAGCCATGAAAATAGGTCAGTGATCTCGGGGGCCTTTGGTATCTATTCAAAGATTTGGGTAATATTATGCAATATTTTAACCTCTTGGGCCATTTGGTGGAGGTAGGTTTGAACTTCTCTGTTGATGTACACTCAGCAAGTGGTTCTAGGAAAGGCACCAACCCCTCCTTCCTTGGCCGGTATAGACAGTCTAGGGCCAGGCCATTTTCTAAAACCATTTAGGCGAGAGACTCATGAGACTGTTGTTCAAGGGCTAGGATATGTTCTTATGGAGTTGTTGTCCATGTTGTGTTAAGGTTGTTGATACCTCTTAGTTGCCTCAGTTTCCTGATTTTGTGTGGGTAGGGCCACCACACCTGTGCCCAGTCCAGTCAGTCAATCCTAGTAGAACTGAACACCCAGTGCTATAGGACTGACATTGTTTCTATGGGTTGGTGGTAGCTAGTCAGGGCAGGAAACTCAAGGGACCTGCGACCTGAGAGAAGCAGGCTGAGAGAGAGACAATAATGCATTGCACAATATAGCCTGGAGAAAGCTGTTCACGGGGTTGGGGAAGAGAGAAGCTCACTGGATGAGAGCCTTGTGATATCAGCCCACAGTAAAACCCAAAAGTGGATGCTCCTGGTGTGAAATATTCCTTAGGTGTCTTGAGGTAAAACCAGTAATTTGCACCCATTCACTGGTTACCTGTGCTATATGATTTCAGAGGTTATGGTTAAAGTGTTTGTGGGCCAAGAGCTGTCTGGGCCTGGGCACAAAATCACCAAGGTGGCCTCAAAGGCTGCCCCAAAATGACCCCTAAAGGAGCAGTTGGGGCAGAAAGTGGGGGGATAATTTTGAAGGAAGCCTGGGGCAAAGATGTTGTTGTTCGATGGAGTTGGCTACTAGTGAGTGTCTCCGCAGGGTAAGCCCTTCATCTGGAGTACAGCATGTGATTGGAGGCCAAGTGACAGACCCTGTGACTCCTGATTCCCAGTGCACGGGCAGCCCTCTCAGCCCACTGGACATAAATGGTGATGGTGTTTGTGAAGCATCTTGATGGCTGTATGGAAGATATAGGGGACGTGTGGTGGGAGATGCCATGATAGTGTCGGGAGGAACTGTGTGTGAGATTACGGTGTTGAAGGGGAAGGATTGGAGGCAGGTGCAGTGGGTGTGTGACCAACAATGGTCAGTGAAAGGACAGCTGGGGTGTAACTGGGGAAATCAAGGACCAACAGAAGTCATGTGTTTAAAACAAGACACCAGGGCCTGCCCAGTGGCTTAGCGGTTAAGTGCGCATGCTCCGCTAATGGGGGCCCGGGTTCAGATCCTGGGTGCGCACCGACTGGCACACCCAGTCCTTGCAAATTTCCCACATGCATTTTACATGCATTTTCTCTTCTGTTGATGGTTGATGAGTTCTAAGGAAATGGTGAAGGCACAGTGAGGAGGAATTGTGGGTTTCTGCACGACTGCCTCTAGGAGTGCCGCCCCCTCAACCTGAACAACCACCCGGCACTACTACAAATGAAAGACATCCCATCACCATGGATTGGAAGACTCCTTATTGTGACGATGTCAACATTATCCAAAGAGATCAACAAATCCAGTGCAGTCCTTACCAAAATCCCAAGGACGTTTTGTGCTGAAATAGAAAAAAACCCATCCCAAAATTCTTATGGAATCTCAAGTAAGCCCAGATACCAAAAATAATCTTGAAAGAAGGTACTAAGTTGGAGGACTGATTCTTCCTGATTGAAAACTTACTACAAATCTACAGTATCAAAACTGCATTGTCATAGCATAAAGACAGACATATTGACCAATGGAAACAGAATTGAGAGCCCAGAAATTAACCCTCACCCATGTGATCAAATGATGTTTGACAAGGGTGCCAAGATTATTCAAAGGGGAAAAGCCCTTTCAACAAGTTGTGCTGGAAAATGTGGATATCTACATGAAAAAGAATCAACTTGGACCCTTACCTAACACCATATACAAAGCTTAATTCCCAATAGATCAAAGACCTAAATGTAAGAGCTAAAACTATAATACTCTTAGAAGAAAACATAAGACAAAACTTTACAAGATAGGATTTGGTAATGATTTCAAGGATATGACCCCCAAGGAGCAGCCAATAAAATAAGAAAATACACATGCTGGACTTCATGGATATTAAAAAGTTTTGTATCTCAAAAGACATTATCAACAGTAAAAGCACAACTCACAGGATGGGCGACCATGTTTGCAAACCATGTGTCTGACAAGGGCTTAATATCCAGAATAGATAGAGAACTCCTAAACTCAACAACAAAAATCAAACAACCCAAATCAAATTTGAACAAAGCACATGAGTAGACGTTTCCTCAAAGAAGATCTGCAAATAACCAATAAGCATATGAAAAGACACTCATCATCAGTAATCATTAGGGAAATGCAAATCAGAAATACAGTGAGAGACCACCTCACATTCATCGATAAAAAGAAAAAAAGTTGGCATCCAAAAAAAAAAAAAGAAGAAGAAGAAAAAGAATAGAACCAGTGTTGGTCAAGATGTGGAGAAGTTGGAACCCTTGTGCACTGTCTTGGGAAGATAAAATATATAGTTGCTGTAGAAATCAGTATAGCAATTCCTAAAAAAAATTAAAAATATAATTATATAGGACCCAGCAATTTCAATTCTGGGTATATACGCCCCCAAAGAGTTGAAAGCATATTCTTCAAAACATATTTCAACACCCATATTCATAGCATCAGTATTCATAATAGGTAAAACATAGAAGCCACCCAAGTATCATAACCGAGGAAGGGCTCGCTGCCCAATGCACCCCTTAAGCCAACCATGAGATACCGCTCTTGTAGAAGGGAAAAAGCTTTATTACGAGGTTGGCCAGCAGGGAGACAGGAGCCAAAGGTTAAATCCTTCTCCCCAATGGGCAGTTGAAAGGGCTTTTTAAGGGCAAAGGAGTGGGTGCGGGAGGTTGGGGGCAGTCCTACGCATTTTGCGCAAGTAGATTTTCATGTTCTGTCATACATCCCACGTTCAAAAGGCAGTGTCCTTAACATGATTGGCAGCTGAGTTCTTGGTCCCCTACGTCATCCTCCAGTCACTTGACTCAAACAGCAGTGACGGTTTAAGTCTTGCCAGCCGTCTTGTGGTCTCACTGGTTCAAACCAGTTGAAACTTGCCCAAGGAGGAAAAACGGAGTTTCTGAAAAACAACTCATGGCCCAAGACTAGATCCTTAGTAAATATATGGAACGTGGCTTAAGAAAGTAGTCTCCAGGGGACCGTTGATAAAAGTCTGGTTGGGGCCCCATTTTATTTTGGGCTTGGTTTTGGGCCCGGCTAGGCTATCTGTCCAGGGATGTATGGATATGCAAAATGTGGTATATACATAAAATGGCATATTATTCATCCTTAACAAAGGAAGGAAAGTCTAAGATATGGCACACCGTGGATGAACCTTCAGGATATTACTCTAAATGAAATAAGCCAGTCACAAAAATACAACCTTGTGTGATTTCCCTTCTATGAGGTTCCTGAAATCGCTAGATTCAGAGAGACAGAAAGTAGAATGGTGTTTGCCAGGGGCTGGGAGGAGGAGGAATGGGGGGTTATTCATGAATGGGTATAGAGTTTCAGTTTTGTAGGATGAAAAGACTTCTAAAGATGGATCGTGGTGATGATTGCACAGCAATATTAATGTCTTCAATACACTTAAAACATACTTAATGTATCTATGGGGCTGATGACTTGTCCTGGCCGAGCACATGCTTATGCTGTTGCACATCTTACCCCTCACTGTACAGTTGGGAAACTGGCCCAGAAAGAGGCAAGTACTGGCCCAGACCACAGGAGGTAGTCCGGGTCCCAAAGACTAGACAGAGCTCCAGCTTCCTTGGCCAAGGCTCCGCCCCTTCCCTCATGTTCCTTTGGCAATGAGAGGCATTAAGATCTTAGAGGATTGCTGCCCACCCCTCTCCATATGAGGTCATTTTCCTCTCCTCATCATAGCATGTGCATAGGCACCCCCACTCACACTGAATTCTCATGTGGGGGCCATGGAAGTGCAGTCAAGAAAGAGCTGACCCAGAGGAAGTGACAAGAGGCAGGAGGGAGAGAGATTGGAGGCAGCTCTCCCAGGGGACCATGGCATTCGTTCTCCTAGATACATGCCCAGAGATGGGCAGAGGAATCCCTAAGGTTCCTAGGTTTCTGCCTATCTGTCTGTTCCAGACCCATCCTTGGCCCAGCCTGGCGAGCACAGGACTGGGATCCTGCAGTCCACCTCTGTGGGCACCCAGAACTGTGATGAGTCCATCCTCCCCTTGTGTAGGCATTGGGAACAGGAGAGAATACCTCAGTGAGGGTCCTCCTGTATAAAATGGAGTGCATCCAGCAGGTGACTCCAAGTGTTCCATGCACTCGCAATGTGTCTGTTGGACTAGGTTCTCTGTTGATGACCTACTGTGCTCTGAAATGTTGAGAAGATGCTTTCCACCCACTTGAGATCATTTAGAACTGAGGAGACATGGGGGCATGGGTGGATGAGAACTGGGAATAAGGAAGAAGATGCCAGAGCACTGGACCCCAAGTCTAGAGATGAGGGAGAAAACCAGTTCTTGTTGGATCCTCGGGGTCCTCATCTGGAGGCAGGGGGGAGTCATTGTCCTGGTTGAGGTTGGATGCCTCAGGAATGAAGAAGACACCTGGTGGGAGACAGCAAGATGGGGGGAAAGGTAGGCTCCCAAGATTCACTCCACTCTCTCGAAGCCGACAGGTCCTGCTCCTTTACCTCTGGGACCCTGGAGAGCCTCTGCCTTGAGGACATCTGAAGAATGGTTCCTTTCTGTTTGGTGGAGTTTTGGTGAGGGCTGCAGTGCTAGTGCTGGCCACCAGGGGGCGGGCAGCCTCTTGTGTCAGTGGTGGCAAGTTAGATTTTTATTTTAATTGAGATATACTTGATATACAGCACTACGCAAGTTAACATTGCTGTGTGGTACATTTGAAAGTTGCTAAGAAAGTAGATCCTAAAACTTCTCATCACCAGGAAAAAATCTTTTATGTTTGCTTGGTGATTGATGTTAACTAAACTTATTTTGGTAACCATTACATAATATACATATACATCAAGTCCTTTCCTTCTCCTGTAAACCTGGAATTTACACGGTGTCCACTGAACTTTTCTTGACCTCCTGGAGCAGAGAAGAGTCAAGCAGAGGTCTTTCTGGCTGTCCCTCTGCCTCAGAAACAACTTGTACCTCCTATTTCTAGTGTTCATCTCCACAATCACAGTTGGTCAGAAGCAGGGGGCGGGGTGCAAGATCTTCCCATGTACTCATTCAGCAGCTGTGCACTGAGCACTCACCCTGTGCCAGGTGCCCTGGTGGGCCAAAGTGCAGGATGAAAATGACCAAGTGGTCCCTGCCTGCCAGGAGCTCACAGCCTAGAGGGAAAATGGACAAAAGCAAAAACAGGAGCAAGAAAAGAGCAAGTGCTGTAGAGAAACACAGCAGGGGGCCGTGAGGGAGGGCTGGGCATCACTGGGTAGGAGGGTCTGAAAGGCCTCACTGGGGTGACGTTTTCTGGGACCAGAATGACAAGAGGGAGCCAGCCCTTCAGGGGTCTGGGAGCAGTGTGTCACGGGGATGACACCACTGGTCCTGAGTCTCACAGGTAGAAGTGAGTTTGGCCATAGGAGGTTAGAAATGTGGCCAGTGCAGCTGGAGGGAGGCTGGGAGGAGAGAACAGGAGCTGGGGTGGAAGGTAGGGCCAGGGCCTGGTAGGCTGTGTCAGTTACCTTTCCCTCTCTGACTTCATTGCCCCTAACCTTGCATTTCAAAACTACAAATGTTGACTATCTCACAATTTGTGTGGATCAGCAATCAGGCACGTTTCAGCTTGGTGCCTCTGCCTCAGTGAGTTGAACAGGTTGGTGCTGTGGCCTCAACTGAGGCTCAACTGGGGGAGGACTAGCCCCAAAGGTCACTCTCAGCCTTCAGGGTTCAGTTTGGACTGAGAGTCTAAGTTTCTTTCTGTCTGTTGGCCTGGGCACTCCCGTGCTTCTCTCCTCTATAGGCCTCCACATTGGGCAGTCCCAAAACACCGGTATTTGATTCCTCAGCTACAGGGATTCGACAGAGAGAGAGAGAGATGGAACATGAAAGACGGAGTAAGAGGAAGTGAGAGACTTGTGTTGTTAAAATTTAGACAAGACATCCCATCACTTTGGCTGTTATTATGTTCAGAAGCCAGTTACTAACTACTTAGTGGTTCCACGGGGATGGCTATACCATGGGTGGGGCTTACTGGGTACCACTGTGGAGGCTGCCCACCTCATAGGCCAAGATGAGGCACTTGGGTCTCATTCTCCATAAAACAGGAAACAATTGAATGGTTTAATGCCGCAGGATGGCAGTATCTAAATTTCCATTAGTTTCAACCCCCTCATGATGCTGACCTGAAAATGAGGCCAAGTTGGAAGTGACTGTTCCAATATCACATTGCTAGAACACAGGCCTGTTTTGAGTGGTGTTCTGTGCTACCTGTCACCCCTTCTTGTTATTCTTCCATCTCTAATTTTGTGCCTTAGGTACATGTGACACCAGCCCACAGGGATAATAGATATTATCTCATATACACCAGCTGAGGTCCCTAGGAAGTAGATTCTAGCCTGATCCCCCTGGTGTAGGTTTGGAGACTGGGGAGGACCTGAGAGGCACAGGGACTATCCCAGGATGAAGAACTGGTAAGTTAAAGGAAGTCTGCATTCATCTCTGTCTCCTCAAAGCAAGGACCTGAGTTAGGTTTCTAGGGAGCTGGGGCTAGGGCTGTGTAGGCTCCTTGTGTACAGTTCAGGAAGTGACATGAGAGAGGAGGGTGAGCAGCCCGGGCTCAGGGGGCAGCTCTGGAGAAATCTGATTGAGGTAAGGGGTCCAGGTATAGGAATCTTGAAAAATGACCCCATCTCCTTGGTCCTAGGCCTCAACAGATCTTTGAACTCTGGTAACCAGGCACCCACAGTCCCCCATCCAGCTCACTTGACGGGAGACAGTCAAGAGGCAAAAATGTTTTGTTGTTGTATCCCAACTTTTGCAGGATCTGGGCTCAAAAAAGCCCAGAAATAGAATCTTTTTGATTGTTGCCTACATTGGCTCAGCCCTCATCCCTGACGCCTCTGGGTGTCTGACAGGAGGCAGTGAAGGGTAACATGGGCAGCCCAGGAAAGGTTAGTGCAGACCAGGACACAACGGTGATCCCACCTGATCAACCCCAAAATCCAGGCCCCTCATCGTGTGTTTGTGTGTGTTTGTGTGTCTGTGTGGTGTGGGGAAGGCAGGGTATGTGGGGCAGGCCATTCCTGGGCAGGAGCTGGTTGTTAGGTGTCGGAAGCCTGTGGGTCTGTGACGTTCGTACCCAGGTCATGGCTGGCAGCATGAGAAGGTGAGCTGCTCAACTCGTATGTTATTGAGCCCTAGAGGTTTCATCTCCTTCCCTTCCTGACCAGAGTTCTTTGCCAGGATGCCCTCTGTGCCTGAACTGAGGAGCAGACTTTCTCTTGGGGGTTGACCACAGTGGCAGTGTGCAGGCAGCCCCTGATTCCCTCTGGCCCAGCTCCCAGGCAGTCTTTGCAGAACTCCACTCAGGAGGTCATCGAGTAGCTGCCCAATGGTTTCAACTCCACCAACTCACTAGACAAGGGGCAGGTGCATGAGGCCACCCACACCATCCAGTGCTGCTCTAAGATGAGAACAGGAGCAGAGGGCCTCCACACTCAGGACCTTGAGATGATGGGGTTGGACCAGAACTAGGGTGGGACCAGTCAGGGGCTGTCTCTTTTTCAAGCTAAAGGGGATGTACATGCAGGTAACCTTGCCTGGTTCAGAGCTGAGCTGCTGTGACCCTCTTTCCTTTGACTGGTGTGAGCTTCTGGAGGCCAATGAGGCAGAGCCAGAGGGTAAGGGGGACTGCAGGCTGGCTATTCCTGGAAAGGAAGTGGGATCTTTCCTGTATTTAGAAGGACACATGGAAAGTCAGCTATGTGAGTGAACCTTTCTCTTTATCCCGCTCCAGCGCCAGCTGCAGAGCTCCAGCCAGCAGCAGAAGCAGAGCAGTGGGCAGTGGTGGAGGTAGAGCTGGCTCCAGCTTCCTTGACACCACCCTCTCTAGCACTGGAGCCAGTGTCCCCTCCACCAGCAGTGTTGGAGCTGGAGCAAGGGCCGACATCGGCTGCAGCAGGAGTGGGAGCTGCTGAGCTGGAGTCACCTGGACCATCATTTCTAGTGGGAAGTCCATCTCCACCTGTGGCTAAGAAGCATGAGAAGAAGCCCAACCTACGGCCTTCCCTCCTAAGCTGGTGGTGGAGCAGTTGACCGTGATGGATGCGGTGAGCAGTTGCGCTTTCAGGGCGGGTGGGGTAGGCCTTCACTCTGCCATCATTGCCCCAGACCTCATCCAGTCTCCTATGATCTGGGCCCGAACCCTGGCTCCACCCCTTACCAACCATACGACCTGGGCAACTTTCTGAACCCCCAAACATTTGCTGTCCACCTACAGACCGTAGAGGTGGACACTAACAGGACCTGCTGCACAGAGTGGCTGTGCCGGCTCCATGAGGTAGAAGAGACGGAAGGGTGAGCAGGGCCTGGCACATCAGTGGGGGAGGGGAACTCACTGTGTGCAGCCAGGTCCCTGGTGGCCCAACCTTCTGCTCAGGAGGCTCAACAGCCTCAGGACTTATTAGACACCTGATGTGTACTTCACTATGAGGGAGACAGACAAGGCCCGTGGTTGTAGCTGCCACAGGGGAATGTGCATCAGAATGGGGAGTGGGACCAGAGGGGGGATCAGGTTGTTGGAAGATGCTCCCTTGGGATGAGCCAAGCTGAGCCACCATCTGGAGCTTGGAGTTAGCCAGGACGGGCTGGATGCAAATGCCCCTCTCCCTTCCCTGCCAGTATTGGGTCCTGGGTCATCCTCTGCTGGGTGCCTGCAGTGACAGAGAAGAAAAGCCAGGGACTCTAACAAGGCTCAGGCCACATCATGAGCTTCCTGAGCTCCAGCTCTAAATTGTGACCCCTGTGTGGGACTTTGTGGGCTGTGGACACAGAGCTAGGGTGTGGCAATGCTGGGTGACACTCCCCCTGTTCCCCAGGAGCCCTTCCAGAAGGTGGTGCCCTCTCAGTGTCTGGGCTCCACCTGGGGCAAGAGGAACAAGCCCGGCAATGAGCACCTGGCACACACCGTCCGGGCCAATATCGACCACTTCAGAAGGGTGGCCAACCTCGTCATCACCACCTGCCTTGGGGTCCCGAGCATGATGGCCCAGGACAGGGTGAGGGTGGTGGAGCGCTGGATCCAGGTGGCCCAGGTGTGCTGTGGGAGGCCCAGTGGAGCCCCTCTCTGGAGCCTTAGGAACTGCCTCCACCTTTATCAGCTCCCAGGATTGCAGTGTGTGGTCTAAGCCCCTGCAAGTCCCTAGGTCCTTCCTGCCAGGAGCACGTTGACCTTGACTCCAGGTCCCAGTGTGGGGATGCTCACTTCCTACCTGGCTCCCTCCTTGGGTTGAGCTAAAATCCTCCTCCTTGTGAGTGTTACACTTTGGGTCCTAAATGTGCCCTTCTGGGGCTCCCTGAACATCTGTCTAATCCAGGAGGGGAGATTTAAATAGAAGGGGACTGAAGCTAGAGCAAGCAGGGCTCCAGTGCCCCACCTCACAGCTTATTCTCTTCCCTTCCCCAGGAGTGCGAGATCCTGAAGAACTTCTCCTCGCCCCGCACTGTCATCTCTTCTCTGCAGAAAACATCCATATGCCACCTGAAGAACACATGGAGGAAGTTTCCTGGTGGGTAGTGCCCCTCTCCATAGGAGGACCAGGGTGGATGGGGGATCTCCTGAATGTCTGCCATTGGCCCCTCAGTCAGGTGGGAACTCCTGGGAGGCAGCAAATGATGGGGACAGGGCCTGGGCCTCAGCGGTGGGTCTCTAAGTCTCCCGGTGTCCTTAGTGCACCAATTCTGCTTCAGGACTCGGTTTCCCTAAATGCCAGGTACTGGAGTGAGCCACATTGGAGATTTTCAAGTGTTTATAGCAACAGAACTCTATGCCCAGTTGAAACTCAAAGTGGTCAAAAGAGAGCTGCTTTGTATAGCAGGCGAATGGAGACCCCAGTGACCAACAGGAGAGCCCCCTCCCAGTCCCACGAGACCTTAGCGCTCAGAGGAGCCCAGTGAGAGCACTCCTCCAGGCAGTTTGAATCTCTCAGGTTGTCAAAGAAAAGGATATGCACTTAGACCCCTCACATTATCCCTAAATTTATCCTTCCCTCTTTCCCTTCCTCTCAGGGAGAGCTCTGAAAAATTTAAGGAGAGCTATAGCCAAGACGAGTCCTTGAACAGAGAACTGATGACCAAGGTAGAGTGGAGGCTGGGGGTCTGGAAAGAGAGCAGGGGCCAGGGGGGGAGGGGGACTGAGCAAGCTGTGGTTTTGATAATTTCTCACTTGAACTTTCTCTGAAACATTCCTGTCTATCTTGTCCAGGTTAACAAGCAGAGGGATCTGTTCTGCCCATGGGCAGGTGGGGTGCCATTTTTGGGCAGGAGGCCTTGGTCATGGGACACAGTGGTGTTGGCTGGGCTGTTCCAGGACGAGTTGCCGAGCTGGCGCCATCAGCAGGTCTCTGGCTTCCACTCACATCCATCCTGCTGGATATAGCTTCTTCCAGGCTGTTGGGTGGTTGGGTGGGTTTATCCCTCAGCCTAAACCTGTCCTCAGGAAGCCAGGCCCCTGCTGCTCCTTCTATCTTCACCATGTCTCCAAGGGGAGGGCACACTGCCTGCCCCAGGGACGGGCACAGCAGGGGATTCCCCTGGCACAGGTGGACAAACAGGCTGCTCATCCTTGGATCTGAACAACTGACCAGAGACAGATGTGTGTGCATTGTGGGACTCCCCACTGGACCCCTAGAGCAGTCACTTGAGTCAACCACAGGAGTCTCACCTGAGTGCCTGGTTGGCAATGATATAGGCCCCAGGTGGCTTATGAGTAGCGTCTAGGCAACTGATGGATTCTTAGTGGATCCTGCTGAAAGGACGTTAAGAGCTTCATGTAAACGGGGAAGCAAAGCATCCTGTCACCCCCTTCCCTGTTGATCAGAGGTGGCACCTTGTGGGTCCAGTTCCTGAGTGGATAAAGAAAGAGTTCAGTGCAGGCGAATATCCTGAGTTGTTCTTTGGGGAGGAGAAGGGTTTGGCATTGCCTCTGTCCGGCATGGGGGAGAGACACTCCAGGGGACTGGGGCAGGCAGGAGCCACTCAACAACCAGACTCCCAAGACACCCCATCCTCTCCATCCACGGCTCGGCCCAGGGCCAAGCTTTGAGAGCTCAGGGGACAGGACTGTTGTCAGTGGTGGGGCTGGGGGTTAGGCAAGGATGTTGGAACAGGGCCTCTGGCTGAGAGGGGCAAGCGGCCTCTCCTCTGTTGGCCCCTCAGCAACTCACTGCCCCTGTTTGGGCCTCTGTCTCCCCATCAGGGAAATGGAGGTATGGTGATTGTGTGGTGATTGTGTGGTGCAGGCCTCACAGGGTGGTAATGAGGTAAGAGGGAGGAAAGGAATGTGGGAGCTTTCTGCCTGCTCCACCTGGAGGGGTGAGGGCCAGAACAATGATGACAGTCATGCGACAGTGAGTCCTCAGGAGAACCTGTGAGGTAGCTGGAGTTCTCACACTTTCCAGATGAGGAAACAGGCTCGGGGAGGCCAGGCCAAAAGCCCGAGCTCACACCCAGAGTGAGAGTTGGAGCTGGGCTTGTTCTGGAATCACAAGACCTTGCAGGGTGGAGTGGCATTGGTGCCAGTTCACTCGAGTCAGATGTTCAGGGTCAGAGGCCAGTGGTGCTCGAGAGAAATGGGGTGAGGGGAGTATGGTCTCGCTGACACTGTCCTCGACTCTGGCAGGAGGGGCCCTCCACGTTTGCCCCCCGGAGGGCAACCCCCAGAGAGTGCAGGAGAAGCAGCAGCAGCAGCAGGTGAGTGTGCCTGTGGAGGAGGGGCTCTGCCCTCCCAGCCGGAGGCCTCAAATCAAGAGAGGAGGTCCCTTCCTCCTGGTGCCACAGTGTCTGAATCCCCCAGTAGAAGTGACCAGGAGGGGGGCCTGGAAGAGCTGGTGTAGGATGGATTTGTTGTGGGGAGGGCCAGGGACCACATACCCTGTGATTTGCCAGAAGCCGGCCCTGGGAGGTGAGGAGGAGGAGTGTGGTGTTCTTGGGGTGTGAAGGGAGGAAGAATTGAGGGGAGGCTGCTAAGGGTCCTAGGCTGCTCCCCGTGGGAACCCTGGGGTGGGCCAGGAGGCTGAGGGTGAGGACTTTTCAGGGGAGGGTCTGCAGGGGTCCGACTTGAGAGCAAGGGCTCATCCCACCCGCACCCCGATGTCACAGGGTGTTGTCCCCTATCTTGGCACTTTCCTCGGTGACCTGCTGATGCTGCACCTGGCGATGGGTGATTATCTCGAAGTGGATGAATCTGAGGACCAGGCAGGAAGGACCAGGATCCTGAGCCTGGGGATGCGTGAGCCCCCGCACTGAGCTCTGAGCTCTCAGCACTTGGCACATCTCCTCTCATGAGAGCCTCACAGCCGCCCCTGGGAGCTGGGGCATCAGGCCCATCTTAGGGATGAGTGAACAGAGGCTCCGCCTGAGACATCCATTCTCGTTCCTCAGGCTGGGGAAGCTCAGAGCTGCCTGATGGCACAGCTGCGTGAGGTTTTATCTGAGCTGGACTCTGCCTGTCCCTCCCATGCTGCCCGTGGAGGGAGAGAGCAGTCGCCCCCCCCAAGTCAGGCAGCACATAAGTGGCTGAGCAGTCCCCTCTGCCTGAGGCCTCAGCCTCCAAGTCTGTCATCAGAGAGGGTTGTGCTGCCAGGTCCCTCAGCCTCCCCCCATGTCCTACTAGTCTGGAGCCCAGAGCCCATCCTAGGTCCAAGTCCTGTTTTCTCTGCATGCCCCGCCCCCTCTGGGGACCTGGCAGTAGTGCCACATGAGAAGGGCAGGGCATAGGGGGCTAGTCAGGCTAGGGGGCTCTGTCTGATGGACTCTGGCTGTCTGCCTTCCAGGGGAATGAGATCAACCTTGAGAAGAGGACTGAGGAGCAGCTGTGGCACTCCTTGCAGGGGAGGGGAAGGAGGTGGAAATCAGAGACCCTCTGGGGAGAACAGTTTCTGGCTCCACCCCTTGTATCTTACATTGAGTGGAAGATTTTGGTAGAAGTCGAGACCCATCCAGTTGGCGCGTGGGTTGAAGGGAGGATGGCATCAAGGAAAACTTCTTGGAGGAGGGGCTGATTATTCCCATTCTGAGAACAGGTAGAGCCTGGATGGAACTGGAGGGAAGGAGCGTTCCCAGGACTGGTCCCCTGCCCCAGTCCTCACCCCCCACAAGGCCCCTGCAGCATCCCCCAACCAGGCCCTGTCTGCATCCTCTCCTTCCCTCTGGTCCCAAGAACACCGAGTCATGAGGGAGATCCTGCTGCTCCAGGTCGCTGCAAAGAATTATAACAAGACCCCAAGGAGTGATTTGGGGCCTGGTTCCAGGACATGGAGCTGCTCAACGAGAATGAGTGAGGCCGGGCAGGAGTTGGGTGAGGGCAGGGGTGGATTCTCCCTGTTGGCCAGTCCAGAGAGCCTGTCTCCGTGGCCCCCTGGTCAGCCCCAGGCCTTATGGCATGGCGACCTCTGGGACACCCAGACTCCAGCTGCTGAGGTTTCTTTTGACCAAATTTTAGGAACTTTTAGTTTTCTAGTTGAATCTCTGGAATTGCATCAGCTCTAAGTGGGGAAACCAATGTAAAAAGATCAAAACGTGCATGTGGAGAGGACAAGGCCCGAGGAAGATCATTTGAAAATGGACTAAAGGCAGGCAGGACTTTCCCTCCTGAGACCCCGCTAGGGGCTCCATGTTCACCCCTGACCTAGATTTGAATCCTGCTGGGATCCTTGTACAGGACTCTGAATTCCTTTTCCTGCTTGATTTGTATCCAGGAGGAACGATTTCTGATGCAGCTTTTAAGGCTACTGTTGGGCCTTGTTACATAAACATGACTGCTCCCTGTGAACTAGGATTTTCAGCACCCCTGCCTTCCTTATGCAATTCCCTTTAGGGCAGAAATTCCCTAGAAGGCCCCCAGCCTCCTCCCTGGCTTGGCCTGATGGATCCCGAGTGAGCTCTACTTTGCCAGGATAAGGGACCATAATCCTGGCCAGTCAGTGACCCCACATTGTCCCTTGCTGTCCAAGGTGAATTCTGAGCTCGTGTCCTTCTGAGGTCCAAGGTCTTGGGCAATCCTCCAGTTTACACACTCAGTGTTGGTGTTCTGAACTCGTCCAAATGGGGTAATTGGGCCCAAGTCATTAAAGTGTGTCACCCCTGGGTGGCTGTGTTTTTTTCCCCAGTCTTGTGCTGTGGTTACATTACAACCAGCTGCTGGGGTGTGAACCCTGTTTGGAGCTTTGAAATATGAGGCATGACAGGGGTGTTGGGAGGTCCAGTGGGGAATGCCACGGAACTGATGATCCATGGTCGTGCATGAACACAGCCTTACCAATTAAAATACTGAAATGTTCCCCATCTGGTGGTGAATAGACACTGCTCTGATCTCACACCAAGAACCCGACCCATGACTAGCAGCTTTCAAAGGGTTACCAAGTGGCATTTTGAACCTCTTCCCTTGGGAACACCCTGTAAGACAAGGGCCAGATGAATCGCTTGGCACTTGTGTGTTATCGCCTCCTTTCTGATGGCTGCAAGTGTCACCCAGACACACAGGCTGGACTCTGCCAGGGAAGCCTTCTCAGGACAGCCAGAAGCTGAGGATGAATTCTGGTTCCCGGCATCCCAGGCCCTTCCTGACACAGCACAGCCACCCAGGAAAGTGATTTGGTAATGGAAAGACTGGGAAGGCCATACTTTCCCTCCAAAGAGAAAGAGAAGTGCCAACAGTGAAAGCTTGATCCCTCAAATAGACAATTAAATCCCAACAAGCAGTGGGTTCTTGTCAGATTACTGATGCTGAAAAGGCCTCTTTTGATAATAGCACGATCCCCCAGCTGCCATGTCCATCTTCATGAATCAAATTTCCAACACATATGGATCTAAAAAACTGAGGGAAATCTGGTATTTCCTTAGATGCAACACTGAATTAGCATGCAACAAAGAACATAAAAATGGAGACCTAGAAGTAAATACCTAATTTGAGTACATAGATATCAAAGTGCTTTTGAAACAATATTTTGGAATCTATTGGAATATTACACAAAAAGAATAATCCACTTTTAGTACGTTTTACTGTGACTGTGAGGGGAAAAACTGAATCATCCCGTGACGTTGGTAACTCGCTGCTGACTTGAAAGTAAAAATAAATGATGTACATAGTAAAAGAAAATGAGAGAACAGCATGAAAAAAGATCTTTCTCTCCTCACCTGAAACTCAACCTCTCACCTCAGAAAGAAACCGCTGTCTATATTTTCTATGTCACACAGCAGAGTTTAATAAAAGAAACGTATTGGTATGTTTTAAAGTTTCAAGAGCTCAAAGCAAGGAAACATTAGGGACGCAACCATGAGACCTCACTGAGGTGCCTGCTCCATTTCATCTGCAGTCAGGACGGCCTTCTTGGCCCCTCGTTTTCTCTGCCTCGCTAGCAAGTCTGTCCGCCATCAGTGCTACCACCAGTCTCTCTCCTGTGCTCCTCACTGCCCTTTCCTCTTTCCTGATACCTTCCACAGTCACCAGAAATTGTTGGCAGTGAAGCTGTGGAATGCCCAGATCAGCTCCTGGAATCATCTCTGTCAAATCTGAAGACCGGCAGGAGTGGGCATGGGACCTGGAGTGCAGACCACCTGCGAGCACACCTGGCAGGGATTCACCTGTGTGACTAGGTGCAAGTTTTTGCAACGCTTTGGCAAGATTGAAAGGACTTACCAGTAGTCCTGCACTGCTGCAGGCCTGGAGTCCTCGTGGTCTCTCGGGCCAGCAGACCTGGTGGGGCTGGTCCAAGGTGTCCTCCCAGAGACCCGTCACTGCTAGGATGGGATGGGATTCTAGTAACCGGCCCCTTGACTATGTCACTGGACATCCTAAAAGGGATGGAGGTGCTTAAACCAGGCTTTGGTTTGGACTGGTTCCCACAGTCACGCTGCTTCCTCTGTGAAGACATGACTATCATCCTTCTTTTCCTCTTACCCTACAAAAATAAATCATGATATTGGGTCAAATGACAAAGGAAGCCTGCCATTTTAGGACAATTATCATGGCTGTTTTGTACTTCCACCCTCCCTCTATCCTCTGGGGATCTGACCTGTGTCCTGGGATGTCATCAGGCAGATTTGCATCTAGAACAGAAAGCTCCAGGTCAAAACTCAAGGCTACTCCAGATCATTTCTCTCCCTCCATCCTGTTAACACCCCCTCCTTGTTTGAGTGTGTTTCTATTCCTTTCTTGTCCTTGTCACTCTCAACTGTACAAGTCCTGGCACTCCCTCTCAGGACAGTCGGTCCCCAATCTTTTACTAAATCCCAAATCCCACCATTTCTGTGTTTTCTGACTACTCATTTGCTTAATCCATTGACCACTCGGTGTTCATAGAAGTGAAATCAATAGTGACATTGTCAACCAGCCCTTGTTAGCGACTTACTCCCACATCCCAGATGTTCACATAATCCAAATGGTTATGTTCAAAGTAAATAATTCAGAAAACATATTCACTCACCACAAATTCCTGATATCTAATACTTTTATTCAAACACTCATACAGTGGATACCTGTCCCTCAAGATAAGAAGTAATGCCAGATCACCGATCCTCACCTTAATTTCCTCCTACCCCTATCAATCCTGGATTCCATGGACTATGATCTCAATAATTTCCTTGGAATAATAAGAAATTCCTTACCACTTAGTTATGTTGTAAACCTCCAAACCCAGAAGATCCCGATTATCTGCCATGCCGCAGCTACTGCTGGTCTTATAACAAGCTGAAGAAAAAGCAGGAAACATGATCTTTTGGTACCACTGTAATTACAAAACCATCTGCATCAACTGGGAAGCACTCATAATGCCTTAAAATTTTGTTCTCTTTTTTTGTGTTGGGTCAATAACAAAAAGAAAAATCAATTAAAAAGTGGACACGGGGGCTGGCCCCATGGCTTAGCGGTTAAGTGCGCACGCTCTGCTACTGGCGGCCCGGGTTCGGATGCCGGGCGCGCACCAACGCACCGCTTCTCTGGCCATGCTGAGGCCGCGTCCCACATACGGCAACTAGAAGGATGTGCAGCTATGACATACAACTATCTACTGGGGCTTTGGGGAAAAAATAAATAAATAAATAAAATTAAAGGCAAAAAAAAAAAAATTGGCAAAGGACCAGAATAGACTTTTTCCAATGAAGACATACTAGTGGCCAATAGGTGTATGAAAAGGTGTTTGGCATCACTAATCAGGGAATGCAAATCAAAACCACAATGAGCTATCACTTCACACCTGTTAAGATGGCGATTATCAAAACAACTAAAGGTGGCAAATGTTGGTGAGGATGTGGAGAAAAGAAACCCTTGTGGGAATGTAAACTAGTACAGCCATTATGGAAAACAGTATGGAGATTCCTCCAAAAATGAAAACTAGCACATGATCCAGCAATCCCACTTCTAGTATATACCCACAGGAATTGAAATCAGGGTCTCAGCGAGATACCTGCACTCTAATGTTCATTGCAGCTAATTTACAATAGCTAAGACACGGAAGTAACCTAAATGTCACTGATGGATGAAAGGATAAAGAAATGGAATATTAGTCAACCTTGAAAAAAGAAGCAATTCCTGCCATTTTTGACAACATGGATGGACCTGGAAGACATTAGGCTAAGTGAAATAAGGCAGACAGAGAAAGGCAAATACTCACTTATATGTGGAATCTAAAATAGTTAAACTCATACAAGCAGAGGTTAGAATGGTGGTTGCCAGGGGTTGGGAGGATGGAGAATTTGGGAGCTGATGGTCAAAGGATACAAAGTTTTAGTTATCAAGATAAATAAGTTCTGGAGATGTAGGCTACGACATAGTGCCTACAGGTAACAAGACTGTATTGCATACATCACATTTGCTAATAGAGTAGATATTAAGAGATCTTACCACAGAATAATAGTAATAAAGGAGGTGAGAGAAAACTTTGGGAGGTGATGGATATGTTTGTGGCCTTGATGGTGGTGACAGTCTCAAGGGTGTATACTTATGTCCTAATTCATCAAGCTGTGTATGGAAAAGTATGACATCATCGTTGATTCTTCTGCATCTTGAAATACGCCGTGTCCTCATCACATGAGAAAATTTTGTAACTATATATGGGGACAGATGTTAACTGGACTTATTGTGCTGATCATTTCGACATATACTCAAACTTTGAATCATTAAGTTGTACCCCTGAAACTAATATAATGTTGTATGTCAACTTTACCTCAATTAAAAAAACACAACAGACAAAATGATTTGAATATTGTAAAGGAGTTCAGTGAATCCTTGAAACTGCCCCACTCCTATATGGGAGTTACAGGAAGCAGAGAGGATGAAGGAAGATGGAAGAAAGTTGTACAAAAGAGTATTCAAATTAAAATCATTTGAGTTGCTATCAGCTCCTTGTGGCAGAGTTGTGTGAGCCCTGATCTTCTTTCACATTCATCCTGGAAAAGCATACTTTCAGATCCAACCCATAATAGTTCATCATTTGCTCTAATACGAAAATTTCAACTTAATAAATAAAACCAAAAGCATCCCTTATGTATGAATAAAGTTAGTGAACTTTACAGAGAAAAGAGCATATTTGCACAATCTCAATAAAGGAAACAGAAGAACTGAATGATGATCGAGTCTCAGTCAAGCTTATCTTTGAAAGCCAGTGAAGCCAGGATATCTTTTCAAGGATGTGTGTAGAGCTGTCAGCCTTGGAAGATAGAAATAGTGGCCTCCTCTAGAGCAAAGGACAGGCTTGCTTACTGCCCAATATAATAGAAATAACACCCCTCCCTGGGGCAAAGGTCAGCAGACTTCCTGCCCATTATCAAAGATTTGAGTTCCTTAAGCTCTGAGTTCTTGCAACCCTCTGCATGTCACCTGGCCCACTGTGTATCACCCTGTAGGAAGTGGGATTTAGTGAACTGGTGCAAATGTTGATACTCTGGCCACTAGTATTGTTGTGTCATTAAGTCCTTTGTCTCTGACCCATGGGTCTAGTTTCTTTTGCCAGCATCTATAAGACCATGGTAAGCTGACTTATTAGCTTGCAGCTAAGGTAAAATATCATACCTTTCACGGTTCCTGACAAGCCCTTAATGTAACTAGTACTCTTAGGAACAGAGAGCTATCCAGAACAATATGTATGAATATTCTTCATCGAAGACTTCATGCAACCAAAACTTTAATAAGTCTCTCTGATCTCTTTTATTTCTACCCCAAGTAGAAGGAGAGGCACCAAACTATTACAGACCTAGGGCTTGTGCAAGCCACCTGGAGACCTAGTGACCAGAAACTTCCCATGGGAAGCAAAGACAGATGGGCATATTTCCAAAATGGACACATATGCCTCCTTATCATCCAAAAGACAGTACATTATCTTAATTTATGATGATTTCATTCACTAAAATCTTGTGATGGGCCAAAGATGCACATCTAAGAAGAGTGAGACACATGGCAGTTGTAAGCAGATTAACACATTTGGTGAATATCAAACTCTGAACTAAACTTAGTGTTCTAATCTATTATAAGGTACAACAAATTTAATTAGGTCAATTAAATGATCTTTAATGGTATGCCTGATTATTACTCTGCAATAATGAACAAGAAACTCATGTAAATAACTATAATTGGTCTTACTTTAAAATATAATAGTCAAGACTGTTTGAGATAAGCTGGAGAGAAGGAAGGGGAGAAATAGATAAAAGTTAGCTGCTCTGAAGCCACTCTCAAGACCCCTGGATCTACATGTAACCCAGGAGATCGAGGCAGATGGCTGTGTGCCTAGATCCTCCTGCACTGTGGTTCTCAGGGATGTCACGGGGCTGAAGCAGCTTCCTGAATCATGTTTACACGTCCATGTGTACAATACCCCTGACCATGGGGATGAAACACCATTCAATCATCCCTTACACCCCTCTAATTAACAATTAGATTTCAGAATCATTGTATCATTACATGATAATTTATTCTTCAAACCTGTAGGATGCCAAGCTAAAAGAAAATCAAATTTCAATGGCTTCTTTTCTTTGAAGGACCAAGATGTTCTTTCACACTTGGAATCCGGATTAGAGGATAAATCCATCAAATCAATGGAAACAAGTTATGAAATGGACAGAGGGATATTTCATTCATATATACACAGTTTGTACTGTGGCAAAAATAGAGTTATATTTTAAAAAATTAGAATTTCTTGAAATTTTAGAGATTTTAAAGACTTTGTTCTGCTTATACTCCCTTTGGTTTACCAAATCAAACTCACTCTTTAATGGGCATTTCTAGCATTGAGTGCTAATAACAGCAGCTTTTTAAATTCTTATTTTTCCCAGGTCAAACACCAAGGGTAGAGGTCATCAAAAGATCAAGTCTAATCTACCTACGGGTGTGGCAGCCTTAACTATGGATGTTCAAGCCAGACATTGCCAGAAGAACTACATCTCTTCACCCATAGGTGAGTTTTTACTAGTAATCACAGAAACTTAGGGATATCAAAGGAAATTTTTTATTAAGAACCCAAGTTATAGATTCCTCTCTTAGGTTCATTACTTTGAATTTTTGACTCAAATCATATATATCGATTGGACCATGTTCAATTCTATGATCTTTAGAAGATGCAACCTACAGCTGAAGAGAAACAGATACAACACCAATATCTTATCCTCTCTGAAGCCAAACTGAGAGCCCCTGGAGTCAGAAGTTTCCAAGAAAAGAAAAAGTCATCCATCTTCGGAAGAGAGACAGTAGAGGTTAGTCAAACATTCAACTTTAAATTGTTAACATGACTTGTTAGAATGTGATGGAGCACACCTTCTAAGTTTCATGATTTTTCTCCAGAATATTGAGATGGATGACCTTGAAGTCCAGTTTCCCCATAAATGTATTTATTCCATGATAAAATTAATTTCCCTATAATTACCATGAAAATGTTACGTCATAGTCTCTGACTAAAAGGAAACAAAGCAAATTGAGCAGTTGAATAACAGTGTAATTAATTCCATACAAGGATCTTTACTGCAGCGTTATGTATAATAGTGAAACTGGATGTAATCCCATTTCTATCAAAGAAGAAGTAAACAGATTATGGTATTCCTGTTCTTTGGAATACCTCTAAAACATCTAAAATGGTAAGTTAGAATGATGTGCACTGATAAGGGGAGACGTCTATGATATATGATTTGGGAAACAGCAAATTGCAAAACGATGTAGTTATATAATTTATGTTAAAAAACTTTATGTGTATTTATAAATTCATAGGAAATTTCCAGAAGAATAAACCCCACCCTGTTAACAATAGTGGCTTCTGAGTAGGGGAGTGAGTTTCAGGGAAGGGGATGAAAGGGGTGGGTTTCACTTTATATAGATCTGTGTACTTTGACTTTTTTTACAATATGTATTTCTTTCATAATTAGAAAAATGAATGATGTGACCATTTGGTGCAGGGCAACAGTATTATGTTCACCAGTCTCTGTACTGTATGTTACTGCACAGCACGGACTGTAGGAGAAAGCCCAGAGGAGCAATGAAGACAAAGAAGACATGACACCTGCAAAAAGTCAGTGGAGTATTTCTACGTAACAAACCTTCCAGGTGAGTGACGGTCAGTATCTTCCACTGATCCAGCTCTCACAATAAACCTAGAACATGCCCAGGGTAAGCTGGAGGACTACGCCCCACTAGTCCATTCCCCGCCCAGGGCCTGTTTGTGCAGGGTGACTGCCATCAAGCAGACAATGGACTCAGGATGGAGCATGTGCCTTTGGGGAGGCTGGTAGAGAGGGACAAAGTGGAACACCAGCTAAGTGCACACACCTGAGAGGTGGAGTTCCAGGAGGAGACTCAAAATGTACCAAGAAACTGCATGAAGGGAGCTACTCGACCTCTCTGAGCCTCAGTGTCCCCCCCTGTAAAATGGGGATCACAGGCCTACTTCACAGACCTGTTGGGGAAGATACATAAAAGTGCCTGTGACAGCCAGTGTCCACATTATTAACAAAGCCGTCTCCGACTTCAGAATAATCAATGAAAAGAATAATGTTGATGAGACCAAAGACGAGATGCTCAGCTTCATAACAGCCCCAGCAGCATGAGAGTGAGAGGAGCTCCGAGTAAGCAGGGTTCTTCACAGCTCCACTGGAGAGGATGAACATGGGCTACACCAGGATAAGTGGCTGTTGTACAGTGACTCGTGTAGTGAGGGTGGGTCCCTAAAGACACTGTGAAATCCAGTTACACACAGTGGCTCCTAGGAAACAACTAAAAGCAATCAACGCAGCAGATAGGAATAGGAAGGGGGCGAGCAGAGGAGGGTCAGAGCCACAAAATCTGAAGGAAGACACTGAACCACGACAAGAGCCCAGCTCTGTCAACAGCTGCTGTGGTGGCACCAGGAGATCAAACGTCTGAGACAGCCATTGTGGGGACTGCTGGGAGCACAGTGTTCACTGCGGCCACACCCCAACAGCAGTACATCGGAGCACACACACCCTGAGACTTTCCTCTCCATTAATCCTTGTTTAAAGATGATGAGGGCCGGCCCCGTGGCTTAGCAGTTAAGTGCATGCGCTCTGCTGCTGGCGGCCTGGGTTCGGATCCTGGGCGCGCACCAATACGCTGCTTCTCCGGCCATGCTGAGGCCGCGTCCCACATACAACAACTAGAAGGATATGCAGCTATGACATACAACTATCCACTGGGGCTTTGGGGGGAAAAAATAAATAAATAAAATCTAAAAAAAAAAAAAAGACTTAAAAAAAATAAGATGATCAATATCCTCATGTTACAATGTCTCTTTCCAACCCTTGTGGACGAGTGTAATCAGAACCCCCTGAAGAAGGCACAGGCCAGAATAGGATGGAACACTGGGGCCTGGGGGAGTCGCACTGCACCTGACCACACAGACTATCACCCGGGCCTATTGAACACAAGAGAAGAACCCAAGGATGTGGTCTAATGAGAATTCCCCATCTTGCCACATTCAGAGACACTACAGAGTTTCTCTTCCATTCTTTACAAAAATGTTAAAGAATTCATGTGTCATTAATTCATAAAGGGGCAAATTCTTGACAAAGTGACAGGGTCTAGATTCCATGACCAGGTTTTTCAGATGTTTTGATAATATCCCACATTCAGGAATCAGAAATGTAACCTATTGGGATGTGTAATATAAACAAGGACTTTTTTTCATGTAGATCAACGCCCAGATTTTTAGAGATGACATAAATCATGAAAGCTGCTAACCATTCTTCCACAGGTTTCAATAAGACTTTTAAGTTAATTTACCAATCTCAGGAAAAAAGAATTTGGCAATTCAAGTTTTTTGTTTCTGCATTCAAGCGTACAGTACAGGCAAGAGAATGAGCAGAAAAAAATTAACAAGAAGGTCTTGTGCCTGCCCGGTGGCTTAGCGGTTAAGTGTGCGTGCTCTGCTATTGGTGGCCCAGGTTCGGATCCCGGGCACACACTGATGCACTGCTTGTCCGGCCATGCTGAGGCCACGTCCCACATACAGCAACTAGAAGGATGTGCAACTATGACATACAACTATCTACTGAGGCTTTGGGGAAAAAAAAGGAGGAGGATTGGCAATAGATGTTAGCTCAGAGCCGGTCTTCCTCAGCAAAAAGAGGAGGATTAGCATGGATGTTAACTCAGGGCTGATCTTCCTCACAAAACAAAAGAAAAAAACAAGGTCTTGGTTGCATTTCATCTTTTGCAAATAAGCAGGATATTTTATGCTCTGTTCCTTTCACTACTCTAAACAATTTTTAAAGAATATGGTACATCTGACTATCCCTAGGCGTGTTTATCCTGGAAACTTGCCGGAATCCAAAGCAGAGATGTTAAAGCTGATGGGTTTCAAATGCTGCCCAAGTGCTGTCTACCTTGAACATCCCTCTCCCAAAGCTGGACCACCAGTCTCTTCCTGAGGGATCAGAGTCATCACCCGTGTCCCTGAGAGACTGGCCACTCAGGCCTGAGCTGAGATTAGGCTATCAATCTAAATGGCAAAATGCTTAAGCTATTCTCATCTTAAGGATGCTGTTTCAGAGGCCCCTGCACTGGAATGGGTTGGTGAAAATGTTCTACTAGATACTTGCCTGGGAATTGGGTTGTTCTCCTCTGCCCTTGGCGGATCCTGGGGAAACCAATGATTAACCTCACGGATGCCTCAACTTCCACTTCTGTGAAAAAGGCAAGCAACAGCCACTGTTACCACCCTGCAAAGCTCTCAAGTTGTGCTTGCAAGAGGGGCCATAGGGCGAATTTCTCCCAAAAGCTGATGAAATGATGGCACTTTGGCTGGAGAAGGCAGACGGCAGCAGGCAGAGGAAAGTTTCTGGGATGTCAAACCAGTTCCCATAAGCACTTTAGAGAAGCACCTGGCACTGGACTAGGTAGGAGGCTGTGGAAAGACCCACAGATATGCAGGTGGGAGGAGGAATCAAGCAACGGAGGGAGGCGATGTGGAATAGACATGAGTCCGGCTTCAATTTTGGACAAAAGCAGTTGCATGATGCAGGCCCGCGGCTGCCCATGCAGCCGCCACACCCTCCTAACTCCTTGGTCCCTCTCATCCTGTCACATCCCTCTGAGACTCAGTCCACGTGGAGCAGGTGCAGGACCACAGGGCAAAGCACACCTCCTTGCTCCTCCCCTCAGGGCTAGGCACTGCCCCGTGCCCAGAGCATCCTGGGAGTTGTAGTCCTGTAGTCCTGCAAGCTCCCAGCCTGGAGCGGTTGAGAGACAAAAGCTCCCAGCATGCACAGCTAGGGGCCCCAACTCCCTCCTTGTCCCTCCACCCCTGGGCCCCACTCCTCTCCTTGTCCACCCCACCCTCTATCATGCCTCTTCTCTCTACCACGCCCACCCTCCATGCCCTGCCCACTGCCTGGAGTATGCGCAGCGTGGTTGGGCTGCATCCCTTGAGGCCGGTACTCAGGTAGGGGTGGGGCTCACCAGCCTGGCTGTTGCTGAGGATGCTTGCAGCCCTCCTTGAAGCTCCCTGGCCAGTATTTGAAATGTAAATTCAATATCTAAAATGGAAATACCGGGTGACTGGGATCCTGGAATTTGCCTTTTCAAGGCCACTTGTCCTACTATCCCCTCCATCCCTCCAGGCTGCCATGATCCTCCCTTTGGACTCCATGGTCAGGGTCGTTGCAGAGATCCTCCCTTTGGACCCCGCCTGCCTGAAGGGCCTATACCTTGGTCAGGCATCTTAGAAGGACTGCTGTGAGCCATGTCATAAAAAGGAGAAAACATCACAGTGGACAGCCCCAATTCCTGCATATACAGATGGGAAACTTAGGTGCACTGGTAAGTGACTCCTAAGCCGCTTCAGGGGACCACACGCAAGCCCCTTCTCCGACGCTGCACACAGGCCTTGTTCACTGGACTTCCTTGGCCTCATTAACACAGGCAACAGCACTGAAACTTCCCGTTGTTCCTTCCCACAATGTCAGGGAAGTTTGTGTAGGAAGGTAATATGCAATTTCTGCTCTACTATAGGGCTGGCTCCTTGGGAACCAGTTTTAATATCTCTTTTTAAATATACCCACAGAATCACAAAATAATTAAGCAAAATAATTTGTTGCTCTTGGGGGTTATAGCGATAATTCTCTTGAGTCGTTTTTCCATTTAGCTTCTCTGATTGACTCCAAATACTACAGCACCACACCCTTCTAGACTGGTAGATGCACAGCTCCACTTCTTTGCAAGGAGGACACACAATAGCAGAATATCCATGGCCCAACTTTCTGGAGCATCAGTATTACTACAAGATTTGGAAGAAGCTAAGTTAGGTCATTTCCAAGGTAAGGAATTAAAAACTTAAAACTAAGATGAGGTGGGAAAGTCATATACCATTAATAGTTGTCAGTAATCTGTGCCTGAAATGTTAGACTTTCTCTGAGAAAGAACTCTGAGACTCTACTTCCCATTGTTTTAAATAGGAAAAATTAGAAGACATAGCAAATCTATTGAAAAATCCTACCAATTTCCTAAGTCACGTTATGGCACCTACACATAAGTTATGAACATCATTGCTCCTCGTTTTCTTCCTCATTCAACCCAGTCCCACAGGTCTTGAGTGATTGCTGTGAACACTGCACTGTGCTAGATGTCAAGGCCTTGGTGAGCATCATTGTGGGGGTGGACGTTGATGGAAAAAGATTGCATCATAAAAATTCAAAGCCATGCCACTTGCCAAATTGAGGCAAAAATGGAAAGACCTAGGATGCCAAGGAAGGGTGAGGGCATTAATAGATACTTGGGAGTATTAAAATCCATCTGATGATGTCATGAGTGAACGTGTTCCACTTTAAAACAAAACACTGCTGTTGTTCTCAGATATTGAGTTAGTATCTTTGTGCAAATATGCAGGATTTAAAGTGTTTATTGATGTATAACATGCATACAGAAATATATGCAGAGGTCATCCGTGTAAACCTCAAAGAATTATTACAAAGTGAACACACTTGTGTGACCAAGAACTAGCACCAGCTTCATTCAGGCCCCGACAATCCCTTTCTCCCTCCTTCCTCCCCAAAGGTAACCAATATCTTACCAGCAAACACTGTATATCGAGTTTGTCTTCTTATACAAGTGTTTTATTACAGGACAATTTAAACAATATACAAAATAAACAAAATAGCATAGTAGGCCCGTCACCCAACTTCAACAACTACTAATCATCTGCCTTTTATGTTTTATCCAGACTCCATCCCATTCTCACCTCACTGTATTATTCTTTTAGTCCTTTTTGTATGTGTTGGGGGGTAAGATGTACACACACTGAAAGGCACAAATCTCAATCGTACAGTTTTGGCAAATAAACATGCCCATATAACCTTCACCCCTTTAAGAATAAAGTATTTCCATCACTCCCAGAAAACTCTTTCCTGTTCCTTCCCAGGCAATTTTTTCCTTCCCCCGAGGCAACCACTGTTCTGGTTTTTTCACCATAGGTTCATCTTGGCAGAAATCAGCCCACGTGTATTGTTTTCTGTCTAGCTTGCCTCCCTCGGCACGAGGTAGATGAGACTCACCCAGCACGTGTGTGTCAGCATTTGCTCCTCAGCACGGCTGAGGGCGTTCTGCTCTGTGGATGCCCCAAAGTGGGCTCGTCTTCCTCCTGGGGACGTGCAGGTCATCTCCTGTGAACATTCTTGTACAAACACTTTTTGTATGCTGTTTAATTCCTTTATTAACATTTAAGTGACACACCTTTGCAGTTTTTAGTGGTTGATCCAGATTACAATATGCATCTTTAACATATCACAGCTGTCCTAGACTTAATAGTGCACCAGTTTAAGCAACGTAAAATATGGAAGCCTTGCTACAGAACAGTTCCATTTACCTCTGTCTGTCCTTTGTGCTATGTTGTCATAAATTTTACATCTACCCATGTTATAAATCCCACAATACAGTGTTATGATTTTTCTTTAAATAGTCATAGGTCTTTTAAAGAAGTTAAGAGAAAAATGTTTAGTATTGGGAGGGAAATGTTTTGAGGATCTGCAAATGTACTGTTTCTTCTCTAAGTTGCACTCACAGTTTTTGCATTCATCAGTCAGTCTTGCCTACAGTAATTATTACTGTGGTGTTCTAGTGGCGATTTTCTATTTCATGCTATCCAGCAGCGTTTATTATTTGGAATTATGTGAGGAATATTCCCCCCCTCCCTCTCCCTGCCTTCTACCTGTCTTTTTCTCATTCTTCCCCCCCCTTTTTTCTTTCTTCCTTTCTTATTTAATCTTCTTTATATCAGTATAGCCTCGTGGATATTTATTTTATTCTCTGGGTAATAATCCAATGCTACCATTATTTATTTTGTTGCTCCCAGTTTTCCAGCTTGAGCCATTGGGAAGTCTTTAAGATTGATTCCTTTTGACACATCTCATCATTTTCTGTGTTTTTTTTGAAAGCACTTTCCTACTTTCTGGCAATACAAGAAGCTCCAGGCTCATATTGTATTTCCCCTCCCCAGATCTAGAATTAGCCATTTCTCCAAGAAAACCTGGTTCTTTTTATTGGAGAATGATATTTAGAAACCAAAATCTGGGAGCTAGGTGTGCCCATTGATACTAGGGTGTCACTGCTTCTAGACCCTCTCAGCAGAGCTTGGAAATGTATGAATGAATATAAACTCAGGTATACACATCTACCTATCGATATATCAATCTATCAATCTATCTATCTATCTGGATAGATATATTAAAAGAGACATGGATTCATATTGATACTTCCAACTCCAATCCAGCACCACAGAGTTTATTCCAGCATTCTCCTTTTGTTTATTTGTAACTTCTTTCACCAACAGTGAGAAACTTAACTCCAGTTATCTACAATATATTTACTAATGTGTCAAGTAGTTTCAGAATCGCTAATCCATACCCTTATGAAAAACAAATTTACCACCTAGAGTACAGTGTTTCTGTACAGTACTTTAGTTTTACAGTATCCCATCAAAACACTGTCTTCCAAAGTTATTTAGGTCAGGACCTTTCATCCCCACCCCTTCTGTGTGGTTATGTCACATGCTTGTAATACAGTGAGGTTCATTTGTCACTGCATTCCATCTGAGTTCCCCAGCATCCTGATTGATTTTTAAAATTTGCAGAGTAAAATTCACTCTATGTGGTGTACAGTTCTATGGGTTTTGACAACTTTATGGTCATGTATCCACGTCCACGGTACCACACAGAGCTGTTTCTTTCACTCCCAAAATTCTCTCATACTGTCTCTTTGTAGTCAACCCCTTCCCCCATTCCATCCCTTGGCAACCACTGATCATTTTCCATCTCTGTAATGCTGTCTTTTCTAGAAAGTCATATAAATGGAATCATATACTATATAGCCTTTTGAATCTGGCTTCCTTCACTTAGAGATATGCATCCAAGATTCATCCATGTTGTTGTGTGAATCAAGAGTTTATCCTTTTTATTGCCCAGTAGTATTCTAATGTACTGATGCACCACAGTTTCTTTTCCATTCACCTGACGAAGGACATTTAGTTTGTTGCTGGCTTTTCACAATTATGAATAAAATGGCTATGAAGATTCATGCAAAGATTTTTGTTTAAACATTAGTTTTCAATTTGCTTCAGTAAATCTCTAGGAGTGGGATATCTGAGTCATATAATAAGTGTATGTTTAACTTTATAAGAACCTGCTAAACTGTTTTCCGAATACAACTATCATGCTGCATTCCCAGTTCTAGTTGCTCCTAGTCCTCACCAGCACTTGGTATTTGCAATTTTATTTTTTATTTTAGCCACCTAATAGGTGTGCGGTATCTTATTGTGGCTTCTGCTTCCTTTTTGAAAGTGAGTTCTGCTAAATACAGATCCTGTGTTGACTTTTGGGTTTTCTTTCTGCACTTGAGAGATGTCATTTTGTTGTTGATTTGTCTCTTTTGTTTTTGATAATATATCATCCATCATTCATATTATTTCTCCCTGTATGTAATGTCTTCCCCTGTATATGTGTATTTCCCTGACTGCTTTCAAGATTTTCTTTTTATCTTTGGATTTTAGCAGCTTGACTATCATGTGCCTAGGTATGGTTTTATTTTGTATTTTATTTTGTGGGTTTCCTGACTTTCTTGGATCTAAAATTTTAGATTTTTCACCAAATTTTGGAAGTTTTATGCTATTACTCATTGATTTGCCTTTCTGCTTCATTTAATTTTTTGTCTCTCCCCTCTCTGATGGGGACTCACTCATCTCACAGGTCTTAAGGCACTCTTCATTTTTCTCAAAACTTTTATGTTCTTTTCTTCAGACTGGATAATTTCTATTGCTCTATCTTCATGTTTCTTCTAATGTTTCTAATCTACCAGTAAACTCAAAAATATTTTCTGTATTTCACCTTCCTATTTGGTTCTTTTTTGTAATTTCCATTTCTCTGCTGAGTTTCTATATCTGTTCATTCATTATGAGAATATTTTTCTTTACCACCATGATCATCTATATAAAAGCTGCTTTCTCATCCTTGTCTGCTAATTGCAACACCTTGGGAATAGTTTCTACTGCCCACTTTTGGTCGTATATGGATTATATTTTCCTATTTCTTCAAATCTCATGATTTTTTAAATTATGTACTGGAAACCATGGATGATAGTTATAGAGACTCTGGATTCTATTGTATCCCTTTGAAGAGTGTTGTTATTTTTCTAGCAGGGAGTTAACTTGGCTGGACTGAAACTCCAATCCTATCTCCTTTACAACGGGCATAGCTGAAATCCTCATTCAGTTCTTTCATCTTCCAACTGCTGTTTTTACACTAGGCCCTCTGGGGCCTACCCTGCATGTGTGTTGTTCAAAGATCTGCCAATTTGGTGTGTGTGGAGGGCAGACTTTCATACATATTTTAAGATTTTCCTCTTTGTGGTTCCCTCCCTTCCAGAATTTCTCCCCCAACTTTCCAGCTACTCTGCCAGCCCCAAAATACATCCTCTAACATTACAAGTAATACTATAGCTTTTCCCCTGTCTGGGCCATGTACAGATTTTGGAATGCTTTGAGGTAAAACACTCAAGCTTGCAAATATATCCTGGTAAAATTCCCATGATTCAAGGGAAAACTCCCCTTCGGTTCTGCTTGCCTTTGGAAGAGATTTATGCATACATACATATACACATTTATTGTATGTGTATTACATATAGATACATGATTCTATATAAATATATATAATATTTCGTGCAGATTTTATCATTGTTATCTGTGACAGTGTTAGTTCAACAAGCTACTCCACTATTACTGGAAGCTAGACCTCGGTTTTGTTTCTTTTTTGCATTTTATATAAATGGAATTATAAAATATATAGCCTTTTGAATATAATTTCTTTTATGCAGCATTATGGTTGTGATATTCATCCATGTTATTGCATGTAGCTAGTGTTTGTTTATTTGTTGAAAATAATTAATGTTGTTAAATGGTCATAAAATATGCATAACATGAAATTAACCACTTTATCCATTTTTAAGTGTACAGTTCAGTGACATTCAGTACATTCACATAACTGTGTAGTGATAACCTCCAACCATCCACAGATCTATTTTCACCTTCTGCTGAAACTCTGTGCCCATTAAGCAACAACTCCCTGTTGTCCCTCCCTCTTGCCCCTGGGAACCACCATTCTCCTTTCTATTCCTATGAATTTGACTACTCTAAGTACCTTATATGAGTGGAATCATACAGTATTTTTCCTTTTGTGTCTGGCTTTACTTCACTTAGCGTAAAGTCCTCAAGGTTCATCCATGTCATAGCATGTGTCAGAATTCCATCCTTTTTAAGGGTGAATGGTATTCCACTGTGTTTTACACCACAATTTTTGTCAACTCATCCGTTTATGGACACCTGGCCTGCTTCCAGCTTCTGCTTATTTTGAATAACGCTGTTAAGAACACGGGTGTACGTATATGTCTTTATATATGTGTTCAGTTCTTTTGGGTTTATACCCATATATGGTGTTCTGAGATTCATTTTTTCACATGTGAGAGGGTTCCCCACACCTCCAACAAGCAATTCTTGGAATGCCAGCTGGTTGTCAGATAATTCAACTCAATTTGATGCTGTCAACCCAGAGATACATCAGATTCCACAGTTTAAGGGCTCAGTCCTATAAGACTGCACACCCACCCAACCTCACCTCAACTTCAGATGCCAGTTACAAGCCCAGGCTGTTACCTGTACTTCTGACTGAGTGACTGTAAACCAGAGATTCCCACAACATCCTCCTTGGGTTTGATTAATTTGCTAGAGTGGCTCACAAAACTCAGAGAAACATTTACTAGATCACCAGTTTATTATAAAAAGATATAACTCAAGAACAGCCTGATGGAAGTGGTTCAGAGGGAAAGGTATGGAGGAGGGGCACAGAGCTTTCATGCCATCTCCAGGAGCACCACTCTCCAAGCACTCCTTGTCATTGCCAATCTGGAAGCTCTCTGAAACTCATTCTATTGGGATTTTTATGGAGGCTCCCTCACGTAGGCATGATCAATTATTAACTCAGTTTCTAGCCTCTCTCCCCTCTCTGGAGGATAAGGGATAGGACTAAAAATTCCAAGCTTCTAATCGGGGCTTGGTCTTTCTGGTGACCAGCCCCCATCCAGGAGCCCACCCAGAGTTGCCTCAATAGAACAAATGATTCTCCTAGTGTTCTTATCACTTAGGAAATTACAAGGGTTTTAGGAGCTCTGTGTCAGGGATGGGGTCAAAGACAAATATTAGAACAAGAGATGCTCCTAGTGTTCTTATCATTTAGGAAATTACAAGGATTTTAGGAGCTCTGTGCCAGGAACTGGAGACAGAGATCCATAAATATATTTTCTGTTATTTCAGAACCCATAGGTAGAATTTCTAGATCATATGGTAATTCTATTTTTCATTTTTGAAGGAACTGCCATACTGTTTTCCACAGTTTTATATTCTCACCATCCAAGCACAAGGGTTCCAATTTTTCAAAATCCTTGCCAACACTTGTTATTTTCTGATTTTGTGATAGTAAAACTATTCTAATGTGTGTGAAGAGGTATCTCAATGTGGTTTTATTTTGCATTTTCCTGATACTTAGTGATGTTGAGCATCTTTTCACGTGTTTACTGGCCATTTTATGTCTTTGGAGAAATGTCTATTCAAGTCCTTTGTGCATTTTTAAATTGGGTTGTTTTTTTATTGTTGAGTTGTGGGAGTTCTTTATATATTCTAGATATTAATCCCTTATCAGATATGTGATTTGCAAATATTTTCAACCATTCTGTGGGTTGCCTTTTTACTTTGTTAATAGTATCTTGTGATACAGAAAACTTTTGCATTTTGATGAAGTCCAATTTGTTGGGTTTTTTTGTTGCTTATGTCTTTGGTGTCATATTAAAGAAATCATTGTTGGCAATGGCATTTGGACCCAATGACATGCAGCTTTTACCCTGTGTTTTCTTCTAAGGATTTTATAGCTTCAGCTCTAATATTAGATCTTTGATCCATTTTGAGTTAATTTTTGTATATGGTGTAAGGTAAGGGTCCAATCTCATTCTTTTGCATGTGGTCATCTAGTTTTCCCAGCACTATTTGTTGAAAAACTTATCCTTTCTCCAATGAATGGTCTTTGCACCCTTGTCAAAAATCATTTGACCATATATGCAAAGGTTTATTTCTGGGCTCTCTATACTATTTCATTAGTATATTGTGTGTATTTATGCCAGTACCACACTGTTTTGATTACTTTGTAGTAAGTTTTGAAATCAGGAAGTGTGACTTCTCTAAATTGTTCTTCTTTTTCTACATTCTTTTGGCTATTTAGGGTCCCTTGAGAGTCCATATGAATTTTAGGATAGATTTTTCTATTTGTGCAAAAAACATCATTGGAATTTTTACCTCCTTGAGTAAGTTGATTCTTAAGTATTTTTCTCTTTTTGAGGATATTGTAAATAAAAATGTAAAGTTTGTAAATTTCTTTTTCAGATTACTTATTATTAATGTATAGAAGAACAACTAATTTTTTCATGTTGATTTTGTGTTCCACTACTCTGCAGAATTTATCAGTTCTAAAAATTTTTTTGTGGAATTTTTAGGGGTTTCAACATATAAGATATTATTTGTAAACAAATATAATATTACTTCTTCCTTTCCAATTTGGATGCTATTGCTTTCTTTTTCTTGCCTAATTGCTTTGGCTAGAACATCTAATACCATGTTGAATAGAAATGGTGACAGTGGGCATTCTTGCCTTTTTCCTGATCTTAGAAGAAAAGCTTTCAGTCTTTCTCCCTTGAATATGATGTTCTCTGTGTATTTCTATATCTGGCTTTTATTATGTTGAAGTAGCTTCCTTTTACTCTGAGAGTTTTCTAGTGTTTTTAACATGAAAACATGTTTAGTTTTGTCAAGTCTTTTTCTGCATCCATTGAGATGATCCTGTGTTTTTTTCCCTCATTCTGTTAATGTGCTTTATTACATTGATTCATTTTCATATATTGAAACATCCTTGTATTCCAGAAATAAATCCCACTTAAAAATGATGTATAATCCTTTTAATATGCTGCTGAATCTGGTTAGTTATTATTTTATTGAGGATTTTTGTATCAATATTCATCAAAGATACTGACTTGTAGTTTTCTTTTCTCTTAGTGTCTTTGGCTTTCATATCAGGGTAGTGCTAACTCCATAGGATGACTTTAGAAGTATTCTCTCCTCTTCAACTTTTTGAAAGAGTTTGAAAAGAATTGGTGGTAGTTAATTAAAAAAAGGCTTTGGGCCCACAAATAAATTCAGCATAAAATAAATACAAATAAATATTTTTTTAAAATGTGAAAAAGACTTTTTCTTAAAAAAAAATAAAAATTAAGCAAGTACATCCCTTATCACTTTATTTCTAAAAGGGTTTTTTAACCTAATAGTAAGCAGAAACAAATCGTTAAAATTAAAATGACTCAAGTCTTAATTTCCTTCATTGCAAATTTTCTGACAGAAGTATATGGTGCCATCATGTATGACATCTTTTATGAAAAAGTGGTCATTTTTTGTGGTATTTGAGAATATTATGAATTTCCCCAGTGGCCTTTGACAATACTCTGATATGCAAAGTTATCGTTTCAACATTTATGTCTTATTATTGTCCTTACCAAATTAACAAATTCTGTCAGGTGCTAATTAATCAACTACTTTTCATATGATTCAGGTTCTCCGCCACCAACTTCCATAACCATCAGGATATTCTACAACTTCTGCAAGAGTAACAATTTTACCTTACACTGTATTTGTCTCATGTGGTTTAAAACATCCAGAAATCATTGATAAACTGACCCTGCCCAAACTAAAGCATGGTGAGTTATAAAAGATGGTCGCTGTTAAGTGGGGAGGGATTGCAGGTTGAACTTAATTTTATAAGTGGTCAATTTATTACAATATATTGTTCTATTATCTATTTCACTTCTTTTTTAAAAAAAGTGATATTTGAGGGCACTTAGATAATAAAAAGTTGAGAAGATAACGAACTGATATACTCTGTAAGCTTGAAATGTTTTCAAGCATAAGATACAATAAGAACTAAAACTAAGAAATGGCAGAGGAAATAGAGATAAGAGGATGAAATTGCAAAACTGAATCTATAATAATATCTCAATGGCTAGCGCTGTGGTGCCAAGAAGGTGGTGAAGTCAAAGAATTCGTAAAGATGATAATAGACTGCAAAGAAAAAAGACTGAAATTTTTGTAGAGAGAATTTTTACAGCGATATTACAGATAGAGAACAGGGAAGAGAAGTTGGAGTGAGAGACTATCTTCTTAAATTACTTCCACTGTAGAGAACAAAAAACCAATTTGCTGAAATCTTTATTCCCTTCTATGACCCTGTGGAAGATCAAGATTTGGCCACCCTGAAATCTATCTCTTTACCTTGGTTGTTTTCTCTGAGGGCATTTGACCTCCCCCACTAACTGCCTAAAGAATTTAAAACAAAACATCTGTTTCAGGAAGGAGTTATTATCATGATGGCTGTAAATATAATGTACAATAGATGTTACAATAGAAAAGACACCAACAAGCCCATCTTATCAGAAGTTCTGTCTCTGACCATATTCTTTGGATGGCCCTGCAAGGAGTTGCCAGACAGACATTTACATTTATAAGGGAAATCTCCATTTGTAAAGGTATCTGCCTCTCTGAATTGGGAAGAGGGGGAATGACCTCATTTCTAGAAACTTATCAATGTAAAAGGTGAGGCCTTAAATCTGCATAATAACCTCACTCTTGTTTACTGTGCTTTAGTGGTAATCTCCTGTAACTGACTCCCCCCACCCCCAACATCTTCCTTTGTCATTGGCTGAACATGATATTTAAGATGAGAATTCTGCTATTGTGTTGAGAAACGCAGTGTCCTTGCTTTCTCCCATGCATACATGTTATTAAACTTGGTATTATTTTCTCCTTCTAACCTGTCTTGTTAATTATTTGGCCAGCCATAAGAACCTTAAGGAAAAGGGCAGAGGGAGATTCTCCCTCTATCCCGACAACCCTATCTTTACGTGCAAAATCTCAGCCCTGAATGAATGTCACATTCCTCCTTTTGCATCCCCGGGGAACAGGGCAAATAAGCTCATCTGAAACCTCAGCTGCCCAGCCTGTGAAATAAGGCTGGCCATCCATTCTCACAGAGGAGCCAACTGGAGGTAGGATTTTTGCTTCTGAATTCAGCTAAACATCTTCAAAGAATTTTATCTGCCCTTCCTTATCCAGGGCTATCAGTGAAGGGCTGGCTGGCTTTTAGAGAAGACCAATTCACAGTCAGCTGAGACATTTTCTGTTGGGCTCTCTAGAGAAGGCTGTGGGGTTTGTCAGTAAGAGTTTATATCTATATGGGTTATATATTTTTATTTTATTCAGAGATTTATGAAGAAATTTACATGGTAAGTATTACTTATTATCAAGAAAAATGGTTGTGTATTCTCTGGTCATTTAAGCAAAATCCTCCTTTCAGGGTCCACCCATAGACAAAGCCCAGATTTAATCTCTGTGGGAGATCAAGATTTGGCCACCCTGAAATCTGTCTCTTTACCTTGGTTGTTTTCTCTAGGGACATTTGACCTCCCCCACTAACTGCCTAAAGAATTTGACATGGTGGCTCCTTCCTAGAACAGATCTATCATGACTGCTATAAAGATAATGTAGGATAGAGGTTACAATAGAAAAGGCACCAACAAGCCCATCTTATCGGGAGTTCTGTCTCTCTGGCCACATTCTTTGGATGGCCCTGCGAGGAGTTGCCAGACAATCATTTACAAGGGAAGTCTCCATTTGTAAAGGTATCTCCCTCTCTGTATTGGGAAGAGAGGGGGATGAGCTCATTTCTAGTGACTTATCAATGTGGAAGGTGAGGCCTTGAGCTACATAATAAACCTTACTCTTGTTTACTGTGCTTTAGTGGTAATTTCCTGTAACTGACTCCCCCCACCCCCAAAATCCTCCTTTGTCATTGGCTGAAAATGGTATTTAAGACGAGAATTTCTGCTATTGTGTTGAGAAACGCAGTGTCCCTGCTTTCTCCCATGTATACATGTTATTAAACTTGGTATTATTTTCTCCTGCTAACCTGTCTTGTTGATTATTTGGCCAGCCAGAAGAACCTTAAGGGAAAGGGCAGAGGGAGATTCTCCCTCTTCCCCCGACAGTTTTGGCGTAGTCGCCAGGAGCCACACTGGCTGGCAAGTTGCCTTCTCTGGCTGGAAGACCTGCCTTCTCCCTGGACTACTGCAGATGGTGAGATACGGGAACGCCTGACAAAAGCCGGCAAAAGGTAAGACTTCTTACCATGTCAGCCTCCCGGAATCTCTATCTGCGGAGTCCGGCGGAAGGAAATGGTGAGAATTTTTTCTCTTTCTAAATTTAGATTGGCAGGAGAAAATATTTGGGAAACTAGTTTCTTGGGCTTTTAGTGACTCTTGGTTTAAATTTGGTAGAGTACTCTTGGTTTTGATCTTGATCCCTTTTCCTCCCAGAGTAATCTCTGTCTTGTTCTGTGTCCTGAGAAAACTTGGCTTTGTGACCAGTGAGAATCTTCTCCTTGGTCTCCACCATACGGAAGGTGCATTTACCGGGGTGCACCTCGGTGGCCAGTCGAGTAGACTGGGGTTCCGAACTGTCTCTTTGTCCGGCTGTGCCAAGCTCTCAGGGGAATTTGTCATAAAGGGCCCAGTCCATAAGGGCTTTTGTCGTCTTTACCTTCGTTGCTTGTTAGTGCTGGAAAAATCCCATTCCAGTATCGCCTGCCCGGTGTCACAGATTAGCGGGTCTGTGACTGGAGGCGTCCCACACTATTGTGGGAGACCGGAGACACCATCCTTACCGCCTGTGCAACGAAGGTCTTTACTTTCTCTGAATATCTTTGGGAGTGAATTCTGTGGATCACGGGGGCTACATCATCTGCGCCCTCACCAGGGACGCCTCTTTGCGTCCATGGTAGATTTATTCTAAGCGTGGAAAGTTACCTCTGGGTCTTTCCTTAAAAAGGCTTATTGGTTCGAGTCACTATTGGAATAAATATACAAATGAAGATCCTACTCGTCAATGGCCAGACGACGGATCCTTTGAATTGGAAAAACTTCTAAATTGGGGGAAAAAAAATGTTTTGAGAGCTCTCACATAATTAGTTATTTGGTACCTAAGAAAAGGCCAAAAAAAAAGGAAGGGAAAAATTTGACTAGCCTTAAGACCTTGACTCAGGTTACAATTGAATTGAGAACATGTAAAAGTGTAAGTGTTGATAAGATTATAAAGGTTGGAATGTTTGAGCTAATTTTATATAGAGGTTACATCAACTTTGCCTGAGTATGTTTTAAAATGTCTGACTGGGAATGCTTCCATTGTCCAAAATTAGAAGACCAAGACCTATTGATAAAAATCTTAATGATAACTATGTTTAAAGGTATAAGAGGTGATAAAATTTACATGAAATTTTGTAGGAAAAAACTGATGTTATTTCTATTACAGAACTGGTTAACAAAAATAGTAATTTAAATGATGGCTAATTTTATCTGAAGTCTTATGAAGTCTTATAGGCAATCTAAATAATTATTGGGAACAAGTAAATAGTTGTGAAAAAGATAAATGTTGGATGAACTATAACAATAATTATGTGTTATGGTGGTTACAGCCTCCAAACTCTTTTTGGTGACTTTTAGAGTTTTGCTAAAATTTATGATAAAAAATTCTCTGAGTATCATCATTTCCAAATAAGATAAGATATTAGACATTGATTGCTAAATGTACGTTTGTCTACTTTTGGCTTTTCATTACAGGAAAACTAAAAGGTGTTTTGGGTCTATTGGTAAACATGTGTTTTATTAAAAGATTGTACTATAAAGTAACATGTTTCTAGAAGTTATGAAGTGTTTATAAATTTTCCAAGCCACAAGATACTAATGTAAAAAAAAGTTTATAATTGTTTAGTTTTTACTTACAAATTAAGGTGTCTAAAGGTTAAAATTTCTAATTAATATATGTGATTGTAGCTACTAAATATTAAGAAAAATATGTCTGCGTACAAGGAAAGTAAGATGTATAAAGAAGGTGCAAAGAATGGAAATATTTTGTTTGGTTAAGAAAGATAAATTTGTCCTCAAGTACTAGAAGGGAAAAGAAAGACATGGGACAAATTCTAGATGTAAAAAGAAAGTTATAGAAGGTTTGTGGAAGAGGAATTCTGGAAAAGGAGTTTTTGTATGGTCAAGTTGGCTAAGATTGAAATGAATTTAATTAAGTAAATGAGTTTTAATAGCAGAAGTAAGCTGGTGCAAAATTGAAATTTCTCGTAAAAAGATAATTTGCTTAAACTTGATAAAGAGGTTATAAAAGATTTTTCTTTACCTTTGAGTAAGTCTACCTAAAAAAAAAAAAAAAACCTGTTAAAATAATTTCCTACGTTCAAAAGACTGAGGTCTCGCTATTAAGGCTTTTTGGACTGTTAATGTTCTGTTTGCTTTGATTGTTTATATTTTTGACAAGCTCCACCAAAATTCATATCTTAAAATAAGTCTTTTTTTCTTTGAGAATTTTCAAAGGGCCCTGAAACTTCTCAAAGAAATTTGCTCTCTTCCTATAAGGAGGAAGATACTAAACTTATTAGGCTTATTCAGTATGTTAAATTACATAGAAAACATTGTCAGACAAGTGAAGATAAAACCTTCTTAGGTGGTATTATGTGGGCAAATGTTATTGATATAGGTGTTTTAAAATTGTATAACATTACTGAAATTCTGATCTGTCCTGATTATCAGTCATAATTCTGGTTATTATTATTTTAAAGTGTTGTATGTCACAAAATTAACCAAATTTCTTTGTCAGTTGCCATTTTGAGGTCTTGTTGTTTACAGACTCATTTCTTTGCTCTAATGTTTTTGCAAAATATGTTTCAACTTCAGAAAAATTCATGGAAAGGACTCTGACATTTACACTGAAGTACAGGCTTCTGATAAACTTTCTGATCATAAAACTAAACTTGGTAAGAAATTACAGAAATCTGATGGAGAGACTGATAACTTCATGAAGCTGCTAACAAAAAGATTGAGATCAAGAATGGATTACACAGGACTGAATAAACTGATAAGGATGCTTATAATTTTTATGATTTTTCATTTGAAGTATTGCTGAATTTTTAATGTTTTGTTTTTTCAGATTTAAGGAAAACTTTTTCTTGTTTCTCCTGAGCTAGCTATGACTTATAACAATTTGGTAAATGATATTTTTGTAAGTAAAATGGAAATATTTATCTTTTTCTCTCTACCTGATCCCTCCAGGATTTGGAAACTCTTAGTAAGTGAGTATTGTTGTTTTCATGGCAATATGGTTATTTGCATAAGTTCAATAAGAATCTGTTCTCCTTATAACAGGACACAATTGGAAACACTTGTTATATTACCAAGGTTGTGACTGGAACATCATATTTGCGATATAACCATATAGCTTTTGAGGAATGAAGATTGGACTTTATGGAATAAAGACACGTGGAAATATTGGCCTGGTACCTTATGTTCCAAGCAGCACTTACCAGGATAAGTAAAGAATGTCACTTGTCTGGCAGGTACAAGGAACCTTGAAATATTTGGGGGGAACCTTGGAAGAGAGGAATTCACCCAAATCTGTAGGTATTGCAGGCAAAGTCTGATGACAAAATCCTTGGCTTGGCTTTCCTGGCCTCGAGAGGCTTTTGAAGTTCAATGTGAGATTCCTTACAAAAAGTTCCAGCAAAGCAGATTTAAAAGAGCCTATGTGATCAATTGCTATTCTTGCTGTACTTATGTAAATAATTGGTCCAACTCTATTGAAACTAGACTTATTTTGCAAACTAGTTAGTTTTAATTTGGCTATCTTTGATAAAAATGAGGGTGATTTTAGAGAAAAAAAATTATGTTTCAGTAAAAACTATAGTATACATTTGCGGATATTAGATCCTAGTTTTGTTAATTGTCTTTTGAGGTTTTTGTTTTATATCTGTTGACTGGACTGGATCCTGATTTCTTCTAGTTTCCTAAAATATCTGGCTACAGATGTCCAAACTAACGTTTTTGATTTTTTCCATCATTTTCATTTGAAATCACTAAAAACTGAACCTGCCCTTTTTCCTGAAGCCTTACAAACTAAAGCTGATGGACTTGATACAAACTTAAGAGATTACTTGATGACATCATCAGAGACATTTTAAACTGCAAAAGATGCTTTGACGCTGACATCTAAAATTCTTCTTCACTGGCTGTCCTCTGAACTCAAAAACTGTTTTACGACTTGCTCTAACCATTAACCTTGTTTTTCTTTTGTTTACATAGAAATGCTTCTATTAAATACTTGATTGCTTGCTTCCATAATATAGGCGTAACCTTGAGAGCCCACCTGCATCACCACCTTCCAAAATGAACTTAATTGAACTGATCTATTATCAGGACTAAGAAATGTGTTCAGTGAGATGAAACAATCTACCAACACAGCTTCTGGACTATGAAACTTCTTTAAGTTTCAAAAGGACTGTGAAACTTTTAGTTTCAAAGGCGGGACTGTGGGAGATCAAGATTTGGCCACCCTGAAATCTATCTCTTTACCTTGGTTGTTTTCTCTAGGGACATTTGACCTCCCCCACTAACTGCCTAAAGAATTTGACATGGTGGCTCCTTCCTAGAACAGATCTATCATGACTGCTATAAAGATAATGTAGGATAGAGGTTACAATAGAAAAGGCACCAACAAGCCCATCTTATCGGGAGTTCTGTCTCTCTGGCCACATTCTTTGGATGGCCCTGCAAGGAGTTGCCAGACAATCATTTACAAGGGAAGTCTCCATTTGTAAAGGTATCTCCCTCTCTGTATTGGGAAGAGAGGGGGATGAGCTCATTTCTAGTGACTTATCAATGTGGAAGGTGAGGCCTTGAGCTACATAATAAACCTTACTCTTGTTTACTGTGCTTTAGTGGTAATTTCCTGTAACTGACTCTCCCCACCCCCAACATCCTCCTTTGTCATTGGCTGAAAATGGTATTTAAGACGAGAATTTCTGCTATTGTGTTGAGAAACGCAGTGTCCCTGCTTTCTCCCATGTATACATGTTATTAAACTTGGTATTATTTTCTCCTGCTAACCTGTCTTGTTGATTATTTGGCCAGCCAGAAGAACCTTAAGGGAAAGGGCAGAGAGAGATTCTCCCTCTTCCCCCGACATCTCCAAGCGTCTGCCAGGCATTCTGTGGTCAGTGGGAAGCTCTCAAGTTGGCAGCCTGTTCTCTTGTGTCCTTTGCTGGTACTTAATCTTCCATCTCTTCAAGGTACAACTAGACAGAGGCTCAAAGGACTTGACATTGGAGAAATGTACTTTACATTCTCTTTCGACTTCTACACTTTTCCAAAAGACTCTCAGCATTTCCAGTAATTGTGCAGCAGTTTACCCAACACTAAGATTCTCACTATAAAAATTAAAATAAATAAATTTTGAAAAGGAAAAAGTGATCTTTGCAATTTGTACAGAATCTGTATAATGGGTGCATCCTTATAAATGGAGGAAAAATAACAAATTTAACTATTTTGATTAGTTAACACAGTAAGTAATATACTTTATATATTACTGATTTTGAGATTATTTGTATTTAAAAATACTGCTTCAAATCCCTAAATTATTGTAAGTGGTAGAGTCTGCCATTATATACAACAAGTCAGCCAAAACTCCTCCATTCCTGTATAATCCTATATGTGGGTAGTAATGGTTAGTTCTTATAGATTGTTTGAACACCTGCATATCACGAAATACAAGTGGCCATTAAAAATTAAAATGTTCACCAAATACAAGATTATCTGATTCCCAGAAAAAGAAAACAATATTGTAACATTAAGGCTAAAACTATCAAAAAGGAAGCCAAGATACACTCAAGTAAAGCTTTTGCTGAAAAGTTAATTGGCTCATCTTTGAAACTTTATCATGTTTATTATGTAAGCAAGATACTTTCAGAGCCTAAAATATAGAGAGTGCTTATTGGTAAGTTAACATTGTGATCATTTATTTTGTAAATGTTAATATGAGAGACGTAATTCATTTTCTACTATATTCAGATTTTCAAGTTCTGCTAAATCTAAGGCCACATTACTGGCAAGTTGGGATACCTCTAGACATCTGAAAAATATGAGTCCTACACAGAAGCTTATACATTCTCTATTCATCAGGTTCTAAATTCTAAAACATTCTAAGGTTTTGGATCAAACCAATGGCATTCCAAATTTACAGTAAGGTTGCACGTGCAATACATGATCCTATAGGAAGAGACATCCAGATTTTAAATAAAGGAGATTGTGCACAAAAATAAAATATATTTTCACGTCTGAAACGGGATTACAAGAAAGAAGGGACTCTCAGAATATGTGCTAAGTGGTAAATAAGTTACCAAAGGGTCTCTAAAAGAGAACATATTGTGGAAAAAAGAGCTTAAACGCAGAGAGCTAAAATGGCATCTTGGGAATCCTTACGGTGAAACAGACACTGAACTACTTTTGCCTAAAATTTAAAATGCATCTTATCCTCTAAACAAATACCACGTCCCTGCCATGCAGCTTACCTGGGAACGGTGACGTGTTTGAATCATTTTCTAATTCATTGGCTCTTAAACTTGATGGACACCAGAAGCACCTGGAGGCCTTGTTGAAACCCAGATTGCCAGGCCCCACCCCAGAGTTTCCAGTTCTGCGGATCTGCAGCAGCACCTGAGAATTTGCATTTATACCCAGTTCCCAGGTGATGCTGATGCTGCTGGTCCACGGACCCCACTTTGAGAACCACAGCCTAACTTACACCCTATATATTGTTACCAAATCCATTATTTCATCCTTTGGCTGCTACTTTTCCTTTATCACATCAGCACCTTAGCTCCGAATCTCCTCACCTAACAATGGGAATACTTGGAGAGTTTAACAGCTGGTCCTCCTTTCCGGCTCAGTTCTCCCTCTTCCTCTCAAAACTACATTCTCTTGCCAGGTAACTGTTCCTTAAACATCAGTTCATCATAGATCTTCCTTGCTCAAAATCTCATGGCTCTTATGCTGAGCACAAGACATTTTAAATTCTCTACTTTGCTCATAAGGTCTGTAATAGCCTGTAGAATGTGGACACCCTGATCCTTACCCTGCCTACTATAAAGGAGTATGTGAGGATTACATAAGATACAGTCAGTTCTCGTTATGCACAGTGTGACATTCTATAAAGTCACTGTGAACACTGAATTGGTGAATATGACCCACTGCTACTGCAGGAAATGCAGGGTTAGGTTGCTGCGAGCCTTAGTTACATTTTCTTCAATTGATCAATACATAACCTTATTTTCTGTGTGTTTCTCTTTAAAGTCACCTTATTTAAGATATATAGGTGATATATTAACATTGAACTCACACCAACAGCACTGTACCTCGTGTCTGAAAGAAGCTTGTTGAACACACATACTTTCTCTGTAAAGGCTAAGCCTCTTGCCCTGAGGAACACCAGGCAGCATTGCAGCACTACACATGGGGGACATATTAAATAGCAAAGTCACCAATACAAAGCACAAAAGATAAGAAATGAGGCACTAAATAGACTGCAAGAAGGACACTTGTTTACAGTATGAGCTGAAACGAGGGCAGAGCGTCACCTGGTTCCCCTCCGCTGGGAACGTGCTCATCCAGTGAATAAATTTTTCACCACTTTGTGCATATCTGCAAATGGACATGAAAGCCCTGTGAGTGTTTATTTGGAGGCTGCCAGTACATTTTAGCTAGTGGACAAGTGTGCAAACACGGAATCCACAAATAATGAGGATCAACTATATTATGAAAGCATCTTTTCAAAACCATAGTATTGCTCAGATATAAGAGCAATAATGATAACATAACAGCTAACATTTTAGTGCTTACTATGTGCCAGCAGCTCTTCTAAGTACTTTACATAAGTTAATGCATTTAAATCTCACTAAAACCCTATGAGACAGGAGTAATCATTAGCTGCATTTTATAGATGAGGAAACTAAGGCTCAGAGAGTAAATACTTTGCACAGGTTCCCCAGTTAAAAGTGGAATAACTGGGATTGGTACCCAGACAAACTGGTCCAAAGCCCACAGCCTCAACCACTATGGTAGGAATGTGAGCATATTTTCTACCACTCCCTGAAAAGCCCCTTCTGCCCCAGCCAGTGTTGTCTCCCACATATTCACTCATCAAACATTTTCTGAGTGACCCAAAGGTGTCAGGTACTGTGTTTAGATACTGGAGGGACAAATAGAATGTCAATGCATATAATCCTTAACCAATCTATAAATCAAAATTGGGTTGAGTTTATGATGAGCCAAACTTTGAGGGTCATATAGCCCAGGAGAGTCCTTTCACAAAGAAATGGAGCACTCCAAAGAAGTAGGGTGTACAGAGTGGTTATATACCATCAAAGAGCACGTATCACATGTGATTGCAATGTCCCTTTTACAGTAGTCATGACGTTGACCTCTCGGCATGTCGATTGATGGACACAGTGGGTATCAAGTCTGCTGTCTCTATGGGCGTGGCTGTTGTCTCGAGTTGGGTCATCACAGGATGAGCACAGCAATCAAATCCTAGCCTAGGGAGAAATGCTTATCCTTAAGGAAATACCAATGTGGGGAAAGTTGCATTTACATCTTAAGGGCTTTGCTTTTGTCTTTGGGACATGTTAATTGTTTAAAGCAGATATACAATGGATGAACAGAGGCTACAGGCTCCTTTTGGGGAAAAAAAAAAAAACAAGGTCAGGCCCAATTAGTTTTACACTAAGTGGCTTCCTCATGTGCTCCAATATATCCTATTGCTCGCCATTTATTCATCAAGAAGTAGGATAGTCTCCGCTTGAAGAAGCTCACTGTCTATGAGACATGAATAAAACAACCGTTATGGAAAAGTAGATAAGTACAGGGGCCCAGAGTGGGGACATCAAAAGGGGTCTCTAGATGGAGACCTCTCAGGAAAAGTGTCCAAGAGGAAGGAACATTTGACATGAGTTTAGGTTAAGAAATAGGAATTAAGTTGATCAAAAAAGTGGGTAGGAGGACAGAAGAAACACATATAAAAATACAGATATAAAGGATGCTAAAGCTTTCACAAAATTGGGGTATTTTTAAGGCTGGAACAAAGCAAACATGTAGGAAACAGTGTGTGATGAGGCTAAAGATGAGGACAGCAAGAGAAAGCCTGCGTGTCCAGCTCAGGAATCTGAATGATCTCTCAGATGCTCTGAGCAGTCATTGAAAGAGTATAAGCAGATGTCACATTTAAACAAATTTGGATTCTTGAAGGTAACTCTGGAGGCATTGTGGAGGAAAGATTAGAAGAAATTAAGACTGGAAGTAAAGGGTCCTGTTGGGAGATTAGGCAGTGATCCAGATAAGATAGGCCTTGGCTCAGGCGGGGGGTCTGCAGGTGGAGGAGGCCAGGAGGTGGGAAGCAGTGCTGGGCTCCTGGAGGAGGAAACTGAGCTGCCTCTCAGTCACGGGAAGACTGTGCCTGTCATGGCCTCCCCACCCCCATGCCCAAATGCCATGTTCCTTTCTATCCCCTCTTCCCCCATCTGAAATCCTCACTCTTTCTTCCCTCCACCTGCCCAACAGTGGTCCCTTTGAGGACTTGATCTAGTTCACCTCTCCTAAGAAGCTGTCCTTAATTACAATTTCTGGATAACATTCCCATTTTTTTAAGTTCTATGATACAACATACACTAATACCTTGGTAGAATCTAATTACATCTTGCAAACCATTTCATGTACGTGGAGGAGCTTGGAACCTTATAATTCTTTGTATTTCCTTCAATACCTACCACAATATAGATGTCCAGTAAAGTTCAATAAAGAAGCACCCTTTATTAGCTAAAAACTTTTATGAGCTCAGTTATTCCTTTAGATCAGCTGCTTGAACCATCTGTCTTTCTCCACAGGTCAACAGTGTTGCCCAGAACAAATGAATTTTACACTTTCTCAAACTCAATAGAGCAAAGATGGAACTTCATTCCCCCTGCAAGCCTTACTGCCCCAGAGAAAAGCAAAAACAACGTGTGACATCTAATTCTTTCTCCACATTCTCATCTCAAATTGCAACTGTTTTCCAGATGCTAACTGGTTTTCATTCTTAAAACTGACAGAAAAGTTTCTCATTATTTCCGTTTCTTTTTTTTTTTTTTGTGAGGAAGATCAGCCCTGAGCTAACTTCCGATGCCAATCTTCCTCTTTTTGCTGAGGAAGATTGGCCCTGGGTTAACATCTGTGCCCATCTTCCTCTACTTTATATTGGATGTTACCACAGCATGGCTTGACAAGCGGTGCATCAATGCGCGCCAGGATCTGATCATGTGAACCTGGGATCGCTGCAGCGGAGCGCGTGCACTTACCCGCTGTGCCACAGGGCTGGCCCCTCTCTTTATTTCTAAAGCTGAAATGTTTAAATCATTCTCTGGGCTAGTTGGAGTTTCCATAAAATGAAAATATACATTCCAGAAAAATCCTTAACTTTCCAGAATAATCCTTAATATATTATGGTAAACACCTTGGCAAAATGTCACTGATTTTCAATGTCAGTGCCTCCACAAGGGTATCCTTGCATTGTCTCCCTTCCCAACCACCTCTCACTTTGTCCCTTCCCAAGATCATGGGCTCAAAGTGTTTACTGAGCACTAAGAATGATCAGAGTCTGAGGGAGACTTCAAGGATGACTCAGCCATGTTTTCTGACCCCAAGAATCTCTCTCCATCTCTCCTTTAACCTCTATTTTTCTTATTCTGGTTTCTACTTTAGTTGTTTACTTGTCTTGTGAATTGATGTTTTGTGGTTTATAATTACCATGTAAATTCATATTACTTTTTGCCTTAGAGTTTAGAAAGAACTTACATTAAACAATGTTTTTTCCCAGCCCTTTGATGTGTCTAATATCTTCCAATGCAATTCAAGTGGCTTCTTGTTTTTATGTCTCCATCATTATTCCTTCAGAATTATGTTCACCCCACACTTTTGATCTGACCAATGCTGCTTTACTCTTTAAATTTTTCTATGCCGAGACTCACGTGAGGAATCCCTCAAGCACCATCAACTAGGCGAACCCACATTCCTCACATCTGTTTCCTTGATTTGTTCTAAATAAAGAGTTTCTCTTTTGTGTGTGTGAGCAAGATCAGCTCTCAGCTAACATCCATGCTAATCCTCCTCTTTTTCTTTTGCTGAGGAATACCGTCTCTGAGCTAACATCTATTGCCAATCCTCCTCCTTTTTTTTCTCCCCAAAGCTCCAGTAGATAATTGTATGTCATAGTTGCACATCCTTCTAGGTGCTGTATGTGGGACTTGGCCTCAGCATGGCCAGAGAAGCGGTACGTCAGTGCGCGCCCGGGATCCGAACCTGGGCTGCCAGTAGCTGAGCGTGCGCACTTAACAGCTAAGCCACGAGGCTGGCCCAAGGTGTTTCTGAAAATGATAATAAATTGTATAAAAAGCACTATCACAGATACTTTAAAGAGAACAAATGGAAAAGAACATTCAATTCCTCAGATAGGTTTGCAATCAAATGAGACATTGAGGGGACCATGGGGCACTGATCAGAGCAGGATCCTAAGAGAAGAGTTTTTTAAATCAATTTCAAATGAGGTTAAAACTGGAATGAGATAGTATTTTACCAGTTAGCTGAAATCATACGCATTTTTCTGACCTTTGAGAGTTTATTTGCATATAAACTGTACATGTGGGGTAAGAGAAGGCTGATATTGTTTAATTTCTTTTTATTATTCAGCACTTTGTAATAGATGTGGCTATTCACAATTAATAAATATCATAAAGTGGAGAGACCCAACTTTCAACTGCCTGATATTATCAATTCTTACACAAAGCTAGAGTTTTAAAGATCAAATTTCATTCTAGTTACCTGTCAACTAGTCCATTTATATCAGAAAGATGCTGAGTTTTAGGAAAATACTTCAAAACACAAATTTTATATGTAATTTCAAAAGCAAAAACTTAGTTAAAAACTGGGTGGTAACCCGTTTTGCTACCATATATTAATCTTTAGCATGGGAGCAAACATTTTTTGAGAATATAATTCATATTTGCCTGTTTGTATATTGTAGAATGTTAAAGGATTTACAGTTTTAATCGTATTTCAAATACCAGAGAATAAAAAACAGAATTGTTTCAGTTTTATGAAATAGTTTTTAGACATAGCAGATTTTCACAGCATATTACTTGAAAATAAAATAATCAGTTAGTGAGGTTTAAGCAATGTGGTTTTATTTTAAACTTGTTCCTTCCATAGGAGCATCAATAAAAGCCCTCCAGGAGTAGCTGTCGCTCTTTCCCTCCACATGAGCACCAGGTGCGTTTGCTTTAAGCATCAGACTCTCAGGCAACACCATAGCCCTCAACTCCGTTTAGTTGAGAAAAGGCTTTATGAGTCGTGTGTTTTTTCTAGGGGTATGGAGCTCCCAGACTTATTAACTACAGAGAGAGAGTAAGAGTCAGAACACATTCAATAAACTCCAGTGTGCTCAGGTGAGAGGATAGGTGCCTGAACTCACATCTGAAGAAGAACTTAGAGGATGCTTTCTCACTCTGCTTCATGCCTCTGAGTAAGCAGTCCTGGACATCCCCGTTACGGCCACGGAATAACACAGGCAGCCTTGATGGACCAGAAATCCTCCTATGTCCATCATTTGTACAGAGCAAACTGGCTTAAGACCTCTCGTTTCCTGCTGCAGTGGTAATTTACAGACATACAGAACTGCCATCTAGTGACTAAGAAGAAAACAGCAAGGTGCTTTACATGGAAAATGAAATTGTGAGTTTTTTAAAAAAGAACAGTGAAGCACTAAAGTTGGTAAAGTTGACACAAAGTTGACACAATGTGACACACGAAAGTTATAGTAAAACTGAAAAATGTGTAGGTGAAGTAATCAGTTGTTCTCTCTGCCTCTAAAACATGTCTTGACATCTGACTCATAAATAGTATAGTTTAAATATAATAGAATAACTTTGGAAATAAACTTCTCATCTCATCTCATCCAGTGATGCTGGCAAGAACTGGTATTAAATAGCCAGATGGGGAGTACCCATGTTGAAGTACCATTTTTATCACAGTGGAGAGAATAGAGGCATAAAACCCAACAGACTGATGTTCAGATCTTCCCTCTCACCCTTGATCAATTTTGTGAACATGGTCTTATTTTGTTTGTGAGGAAGATCAGCCCTGTGCTAACATCTGCAAATCCTCATCTTTTTTTGCTGAGGAAGACTGGCCCTGGGCTAACATCCATGCCCATCTTCCTCCACTTTATACGGGATGCCACCACAGCATGCCTTGCCAAGCGGTGCGTTGGCGCGCGCCCAGGATCCGAACCGGCGAACTCCAGGCCGGTGCATCGGAGCGAGCACACTTAACCGCTTGCGCCACCGGGCAGGCCGCTAAACATGGTTTTCTTTATCAGTTAAATATGAATTATAATAGTTACTTTAAAGGATTACTGTAAGAATTGCATGAGGTAATACAGTAAAGGGACGGGTGTAGAGTAATAGTTAATTCTCCTGCCCTGTCTCTCTTCTATGAAACATGCACAAATCATCTAAGAAGAGAACTTGTCTATACAATAAACTTATGACAAAGATTCAATGGTTCCAGAAGTAAGGGCCACCATTGTTGAGGGCTTAACCTCAACTGCTTCCAAATACTGTTAACTCTCAATTAATTTTATGTATTTTGTGTCTTCCAGACACTTCACTGGCTAGAAGGAAATGAGAAGGTGTGAAATTTAAATTGATGTATTTCACCCTTGAATGTCCAAGCTGTAAAATCAGGTGTTTTAAATCACCTAGTTCATCAGGTTTTCTGCTTATTATTATATATTTTACCATGGTTCACAGTCCGAGAAAAATAGAAAATCATTATAATTTTACACACCTGAATATATATCTTGACTATTACAGCTGGAATCTTAATATATAGAACAATGTTGTACATGTTTTGTCCTTGTTGATAGTACAGAATACTTTTGTCCAGGTTTTCTTTGGCATTATCATATATAATGAAGAACTCAGTAATATATGCCCTGGAGATAAGGATTTAGAAAAATCTAACATACTATCCTAGTCATGCCACAAAATATGCTATAAAAATAATGAGAGGATATTTTGAAGGCATTATTTTTCTTAATTATTTCCAACTTTATGTCCCTTTACCTGTTTTTAATCATTCTGCATCTTATTCACTATTGGCTAATCATCTCACAGTAATTAAGTAACCCTCAGTTGAGTCCACCATGCCTCTTCAAGTGCCCCAGCCTGATGTCGGTCTCAGCTCTGACAAAAGAAGCTGGGAAAACCTGTTTTGTGGCACTATTCTTAAGGATATCTTTACTCTTACAATAATAGCTATATTTTTGAAAGGCACCAGTGGATTATAAAATCAAGTACTCGACCCATGTTGTATCCTCATTTTCCCTCCAGGGGGAGCACAACTTTCATGTGTAATGCAGGGCTGCTGCTTTATTGTTTCCTTTCAAGATATTTTATTACTTGTAAAACATGTCGATGTAAATAATCCATAATCAATCTATAAATCAAAATTAGGGTGAGTTTATTATGAACTAACTTTTGAGGACCATGGCCCTGGGCCTTCCTTCCCTAAAGAAGGAAGGGCACCAAAGAAGTGGAGAGTACAGAGTGGTTATATACCATCAAAGAGCATGTATCACATAGGATTGTAATGTACCTTTTACAATAACCACAAGATCGCCCTGCCAGGTTGCCCTGCTAGAATAGCTATTGATGGACACAGCAGGGAGCAGGTCTGCTGTCTCGATGGATGTGGCTGGTGTCAGGTCTGTTGTCTGGAGCTGGGCGGTCACAGGATGAATGCAGCAGTAAAATCACAGCCTAGGGAGAAATGCTTATCCTTAAGGCAATGCCAATGAGGGGGAAGCTGCATTCTTATCTTAAGGGCATTTATTCTTCTCTTGGAGACATGGCAAAGCAGATACAGAATGCAGGCGACAAGACCTTTTGGAAAAACAAACTCAGGCCGAGTTAGATTTACTCCAAATCGCTTCCTCATATGCTCCAATATATCTTATTGCTTGCCATTTATTTATCAAGCTCAGGGCGTGTCTTTCAAACAGAAATCATCGAGAATAGCATGAAGTAGTCACTTACCTACAGATGTCACTGTGGTAACAGAATATTAACAAGTAGCTTTCAAATATAACCATTTTCCCAAATATTGTATTTCACTGAGTTAATCAAAAAGGCATTCTTCTGTCTTATACTCAGAAATCTCAACTCTGAACTTAACACTAGATGTAGCCAATTTTGAATAAAGACCTTTAACATCAAAGCCGGCCAATAGATCTTGTTAAAGCAAATCCAAACTTGGGAACACTTTTGTTTTCAGTCACATGTAAATCCTCTCAAACTCAAAATAGGGTCCCGGCTTTGTGCAGATGGAGAAAAGCTTCTGTTCCTCTTTTTCTATTCAGATAGTGCAGGGAAGAGCCCAAAAGATCTCCTGGTGGAACACGAACAGTTCTTTACATTAGAAGCATGAGCAGTGTTTCCTAGCTTCTTTTCTATAGGCCGAGACATGCTGACCTGCCCAGAGGAGCAAACTTCTGGGCTCCAACAGTAAATAAGACCATGTGCAGTTTACCACAACAATGAACTACAAAGATGTATCAGGAAATATTTTGAACATCAACACCTAAGCTCTCAGTTTCCCTCTGTCTAATTCCATGGCTACCTGAACTGAATTCATTCTCCATCCCCATCCCTTTCATGATAGTTTTTATCTCCTTGAATCAGCATGTTATAACATCTAAGAGAAATTTATCAAAACACTTTCTTCAAAATAGCTAGCTGAAGTATAAGAGTTGTAGAGGGTCAAGATTTTAAGATGAACGTGATGTACAGAGTAACTGTACTACAAAATAAAAAGAAAATAAATGAGAACAATAAGAAAAGGAAGAAAAAAATGATAAGGAGAAGGAATATAACAGAGAGTAAAAGTAAGAAAGAGAGAAAAAAGAAGAAAGAAGGTGTAGGAAAGAGAAAGAGTGAGGAGAAGCATGAGAAATGGCAAAAAGGGGCACGAGCAGAGGGAAGACACCATGTTCAGAGGGAATGACAAGTCAACTGGCTTCTGACCAGGGCTCATGTCTAGAGTCACTGGCCTGCATTTGAGAACTCCACTCAGTTCTAACATCCACAGAATGACCACTCCTCATGCAAACTCTGATGACACTGATTACCAGCGCTGTCTTCTCCCGGGACCTGTTGGAACTTTGGGAACTGCCTCTGTCAGCAGCTCTGGGACTGACAGAGTCCCCATTAAATACTCATCAACTAGGATGGTGGTGTTTTTTTTAATTACTTTTTTTTAAAAATTTTATTTATTTATTTTTTCCCCCAAAGCCCCAGTAGATAGTTGTATGTGATAGCTGCACATCCTTCTAGTTGCTGTATGTGGGACGTGGCCTCAGCATGGCTGGAGAAGCGGTGCGTCGGTTACGCCTGGGATCCGAACCAGGGCCGCCAGCAGCGGAGCACGTGCACCTAACTGTTAAGCCACGGGGTCGGCCCACAATGGTTGTTTTGAAAGAATAACCCAGTAAGAGCTCTCTCAAGGGTACATTTAATCCTGCCAACTCCTGCACTCACCCATCTGAAGAATTAAGAAACTAAACTTTTTTTTTTAATTACTGTGAAGAAAAGTAAGAGAAAACTTTTCTGGCAAAATTTTAAATGTTCCATCTGCTTTGAAGTTACCTCACAAAATTCTGAGCATAATCTAAAATTCTGGGCTCCCTACAGTTCCAAACATGTTTCAGAAATGATCTCTTTATCATCACAACGTAAGCCTATGCCTTATAAAACAAAATAAACTTGGATGAGTTTTATCTTGTAGAGAGAAGGCAGCAAGAAAAAGAGTAGGATGTGCCTTTCTACTATGAAGGAAAATAAATAAAATCATCAAAATATACAAAATATGCCTCTAAAACTGAATGAAACGGTCTCTAAAGAGTTTTACATTTTAAGTAAAAATGCACCTATATGAAATTATACATCAGTTTGTCTAAAATCTATTCCACTTAATAGAAGAAGAATTCATTCAGTTTCATTTAAATAGCATGACTTATGATTAGCTGCATAATAAGTGGTAGATATTTTAATTCTGATATACCATGTCCTTCCACCAATGAAGGTGGACTTAAACTTGTAATTTTCCTAAAAGGGGCCAACCAGATGTTTTGCTTATTTGATTATTTAATAGTATGGATCTGCTCCTCATTGCCAACGAAGGATGTCTACACACAGGCTTTAGCTTGCGTATGTAATGGGAAATGCAGACTGAGTTTACAAAAAGAAAAATTGAAAATGCAGCATTGTCTTTAGGAGATGTGGTCAATCTGTTCAAGAACATTTTCTCCCTTGGTCAAGTGAGAAGCTGAGAGAGAATGCTGTCGGCCTCTTCCTTGGCCCCTTATAGAATTCTGCGTTACCTCAATTGAACGTGTCCTAAAGTGTTTGAACTAAACTCGGAAATGAGTCGATGATACTGTATTTGCATTACGTCACACAGAATCTCTTTCATTAGGCACCATTCAAAACACTTTTTGGGACATTAGAGGCCAGAAAAGTATTGCTTCTCTGAGAGACTGTTGCTTTTAATCTCATGGACATGAGATGATACAGAATTGTTCCCATTTCCCTTTCTACTTGAAACCTGAGGGAAACATTTCCAACTACCTTTAAAAACTGCAGGTCCTTCTGAAACACATTTCAGTGCACTGGCTTACTTCAGCTTCATTTCATTGTTCCATCCTAAATTCCTTTCAGTTTGATCTATTTTCCTTTCTAATCCTTTTGTATACCTAGATATTTAAAAGCTGCTCAAATCTATATTGGAGAAAAGTTGGGTTACAGTTCTTTCAGACAGCATGTAAACCCAATTTTTAGGGTTTCTACACAAAAAGTTTCTGCCGTGTTTCTACCAGCTCTCCTTCTATATTTTTTCCTCCAGGATTTCCTCTGACAAAATTGCCTTTCTAAAAGCCAGTCCTCTGTTCATTCTCTTGGCCAGTCACATTTTCATAGAAAGATAAAGGACTGGATTTTCCAAAGATGCAACAAGAATGATCAAGTCCTGATCCACACCTAGATATGCTGTTCCTGTTCTCCAAGAATTTTAAAACTAAAGTTAATTATCTCTTTCATTTTATCTAAATCTATTAAGTAACCTTGGCACTGAGCCCTAAACTGGTCCACAGGCTGCTTCACGAGACAAAAAACTCTCTCTCAAATGCTTGCATTCATGTGCTTAGTAGGTATTTTATTTATTTAGATCTTATTCCACAAAGAGCTTCATTTATTCACTCAAATACTTAAGTATACACTATGTGCCCAAAGGTCTTGAAATGTTGGCAGTCTGCAAGGAAAACAGATATATATGAACAGATAAATTACACTACAGAAATAATTTGAATGAAAGAGATATGAATAAACTGCCGTGGGACTCCAGGAAAAGAACCACGATGGGGGGTGGACAGGGTTTGTACCATCTAAGTAAAGGAAAATGAAGATAGAGAACATAAAAAGAAAACAAGATAAATGAAAAGATTTTCTTCTTCTTAATGTTTCTGCCACCAACTTTTGGAGCACACTGCTTGCTGATGTCCTTTCTAGCCAATCTTATCCTTCAGCAGGCTTCTATAGACTTCAAAAATTCGATTGTACCAAGCTGGGCTTCTCCGTGGAGTCAATGCCAACTATGTAGGGAGTCAGGAGGGGAGCCAAAGATTCACAGGACTCTGCAGGCCTTCTGCAGCTCACTGGTGGGAAGGGGCACCGAGGCTTCACCTTGGCCTCTGTCTCCAAGTTCACATAAAGGAGGGTCCATTCCTTCCTTGATATATGAAGGTGGAGATAAGCATCTTTCTCAGACGGGATTATAGAAAAATTAAAGTGAGGACCATGAAAAAGGCAGAAGAGGTAGCACCATGAATCTGAAGAAACTGGACATGTGAATTAGTAACCAGTAGGAAGAAGAGCTGAAGACAAAAAAAAAGGCAAAAAGCAAGTTCTCAATTTTCTAAGATGGAAATGCAAATCTTTCTTCTTCAAAAAGAAAAAAGTCATTGAACATTTTCCTTTAAAATAAAATTGAAAGGGGTCACATGTTGCAAATAATGGTTTTAACCATGATGTCACTACACAATAACGTGTAGCAATCAGTTGTTAGGTGCACTGCAAATAGTTCATTACTTAATAATTATGTTATCAAAGTTTGCAATTGATATATATATTTTAGTAAATAGTAGACTGTGTGCAAAGTTGTCACTATATTACTGATAGTGTCACTCTTACAACTGAAAACATGACTAGGAGGGAAAAGATGGTGTGACCTCAGATTGCTAGAGTCACAGCAAGAAAAGTCAAGAAAGTGCCATCAGGTCATTTGGACAAAATGATGCTATACAGCTGTTGGGTTTATAACAGATCTACTTGAGAAAAACAAGTCACTACATTAAATTATTTTCTACTTACCTCCATCACCCTCTCCAAGAACACATATTTTAAAATGAGACAATATATTACATGAAAAATTACTTGCTCTGTCATTTTGAAAACTACATCAAATAATGAAGAAAAAACTAGGTTACAAACATCCTGTTATCAATTCCAACTACCATCTTTTACCAAACTAAAACTCTAATTATCACTAATTAACTTTCAATCTAGATCTCCTCCAGTATACAAAATCAATAACTTAAAATGTTTGATAACTTTTTTTAAATTGCCCTAAAATTTTAGAGGATAATATAAATATATCTCTTGGAAAAGTTGAGAAAGATAAAGACACTAGGAAAGGAAATGATGAAAATATTACCATAATCAATGATGTAAAACACAAGATATGAACAACTGTTAAAAAGAATTCTCTATGAAATTGATCAATTCTACTATCTCTACATCTGGCTATTTCCTATCAGTAATTTGATGCATAAACAAATAGAATAGTGTATTTAATGGGATCAATTCTTCTAGTTGTGTGCTTTTCCTTTTAAAACTTCATATGCTTTTATGTGCTTGCTTTATTTTCAGGTGGTGTCACATTAGAACACCCTCATCTCTGAATATCTTTGCATTAAGGGACTCTACCTTTGCCCTTGATCAACTGTACTCAGAGTTATGATAAACTCAGAGACCTACATGGAACAATGTTTCCTACGTCTTATCTCCCATGAGTAGTTCATGTCAGGGAGTATAGTCCACCAAGTAAACACTAAGCAGTGTCTGAAAAGCATCGGATACTAAAAGGAGGACATGCATGGTTGGGTGTGGGCCCCCATTCAGTGCCTCAGTGCAAAGAAGAAGGAGATAAATGCATCCCTCCAGAGACTGGGATAAAAACAGGAGATTATGAGCATGAGGCTCCCTCTGAAGGCCTTTAAGCAGGGACCTGGAATAAAACTGTTTACACTGTGGAATATTGTTGGTTTTACAGGGAACTCATGAGGAAGATAGGACATGAAATAATGATAATTAAAATAACAGCAGCAAACACTTCTACTGAACCAGGCACTGCACTCTGAATGTTAATTCTGTGCTTGAACATACATGAACTCCCATAACCCTCAAAATATCCCGACGTAGTAGATGTTGTTCTTCTCATCATTTTATAGATGAAGAGACTGGGTACAGTGGCTAGAAAACTCACCCAGGTTACAAAGCTGATACATGGCAGAGCCCAAGCTCAGTGCTCTTATGTTATGCTCTTTGACTACAACTCCAAGTGAAGTCTCTAATGACTATCTTTCTTTCTATAATCCAATGGGGGAAAAATCAAAATTCTTAACTCTAACACCCATGTTATCATTTAGGAAATGTTAGTGAGGAAGAGATTTATGAATAGTAATAATGCCCTTCTATTTACTCTTCACTTATAGATCAGACATCAATATTCCTGATCAGTCCACCAAGAAGAAACTGGGACATTATTATGCCAAAAAGAAGAAAAAACAAGGAATAAAACAACCAAATTCCTTTAAACATCATTACACAAATGTGATTCTTAATTCCATATGACAAATATAAAGTGCTTTCCTGGTTTGGGGCTCAATATAAAGCTGATGTTAATATCATGTTATCTTCCCAGCCAATAACACAAAATACTTTAAGACAACAAAAGGGAGAAAGACAAAAAACAACCCAACAGAAAAATAAATATTACATCTGAACGCTGTACAATTTTTTAAAGATTACTTAAGTGTTAGATTTAGTAAAATTTGTATCTCTATCTTGCCTTTCCCAGTTATCTCTGAAGGTAAAGAAAAGGACTAAGAAAAGCACAACGAAGCCAGTTAGGGAAGCGAGTCAGCGGGAAGAGGTGAGGTGGCCGCCCCTCTGCAGACGACAGACAGAAATCTCCCCTGGGAGCCGTCTCAGGCCTCACAAGATGTGGAGCTTTGACCTCGGGCAGTGGCTACAGCTGGACGCCAGCAGCAGTGCTTCTCAGACTTCAGTCTACACGATAATAACTGGACAAGTCCAGTGTCCCTTCCCCGGAATTCTAACTCAGCAGCTTTGAAGTTGGGACACGAGAATTTTCCATTTAAGAAGCCTAAGAGTGATTTTCCTTGAGTTATTGGCAGATTATGACCAAAGGCATACCTTGAAGAGAAGCACAAACTCACTACCCAGTATGCACTGCACAGATACTTTGTGTCACACACTCTCAGAACATTCCCTGCCCCAGGGGTCCCACCTGCTTCAGCATCCTAGGGCCTGTGTTCTTCATCAGGAGGTTCCGATGGTGGCAAAACAGACAGGACTCACCTGGGAAACTGCCCTTCTGTGTAATTCAGTGAGTGCGTGGGCTGCCTGCAGCCCAGGTGTAAAATGGGTCTTGCTATATTTAAAAATAAATTTCTTTTTAATTTTATTGAGGTCATATGGCTTATAACTGTGTAAATTTCAGGTGTACATTACTATATTTCAGTTCTGTATAGACTGGATCATGTTCCCCACCAATAGTCTTGTTTTCATCTGTCACCATACATATGTGCCCCTTTACACCTTTCCCTCTTTCCCTCTGGTAACTACAATCTGTACTCCTTATCTATGTGTTTGTTTATTTTCCAAATATGAGTGAAATCAATCAGTATTTTCTTTGTCTATCTGACTCGTTTCACTTAGTATAATACCGTCAATGTCCATCCATACTGTCACAAATGGCATGAGGTTGTCTTCTTTATGGCTGAGTAGTATTCCATGGTATATATGTATATATATCACATCTTTATTCATTCATCCATTGATAAGTACTTGAGTTGCTTCCCAGTGTTGGCTATTGTGAATAATGCTGTGAAGAACATAGAGCGCATACATTTTTGAATTACTGACTTCATATTCTTCAGATAAATATCCAGAGGTAGAATAGCTGCATCTTATGGTTTTTTTATTTTTAATTTTTTTAAAATTTTTTCCATCGTGGCTGCAGCAGTTTGTATTCCCACCAGCAATGTATGAGGGTTCCCTTTTCTCCACATCCTTTTCAACACTTATTATTTCTTGCCTTTTTAATTATAGCCATTCTGATGGGTGTGACGTGATATCTCATTGTAGTTTTGATTTGCATTGCCCTAATAATTAGTGATGTTGAACATCTTTCATGTGCCTGTTGGCCATCTGTATAACTTCTTTGGAAAAATGTCTTTTCATATCCTCTGCTCATGTTTTGATCAGGTCGTTCATTTTTTTGTTGTGGAGTTGTTTGTGTTCATTATATATTTTGGAAATTAACCCCTTGTCAGATATATGATTTGCAAATATTTTCTCCCAGTTGGTAGGTTGTCTTTTCATTTTGTTGACAGTTTCCTTTGCTGTGCAGAAACTTTTTAGTCTGATGTAGTCCCACTTCCTTATTTTTTCTTTTGTTTCCCTTGCCTGACAAGAGACAAAGACAGACATTACATAAGGAAAAAAGGGACATTCCACCAAGAAGACATAATACATTAATATACATGCACCTAACACAGGAGCAACAAACTATATAAAGCAACTATTATCAGACTTAAAGGGAAAAATTGACAGCAACACAATAATTGTAGGGGACTTCAACACCCCACCCACATCAATGGATTGATCATCCACACAGAAAGTCAACAAGGAAACAGTGGCCTTATATGAAACATCAGACCAGATGGTCTTAATAGATATATATAGAACATTTCATCCTAAAACAGCAGAATACACATTCTTCTCAAGTTCACATGGAACATTCTCAAAGATAGAAATACGTTGGGAAACAAAGCAAGCCTCAATATTTCTAAGAAGACTGAAATCATATCACGCATTTTTCTGACCACAAGTGTATGAAACTAGAAATCAACTAGAAGAAAAAATTGGAAAAGTCACAAATATTTGGACAGTAAACCACATGCTACTGAACAACTATTGGATCAATGAATAAGTCAAAGGAGAATTCAAAATATACCTAGAGACAAATGAAAATGAAAAACAACATATGAAAACATATGGGATGCAGCAAAAGTAGTACTAAGAGTGAAATTTATAGCAATACAAGCCTACCTCAAGGAATGAGAAAAAGCCCAAATAAACAATCTAACACAGTATCTAAAAGAACTAGAAAAAGAATAAACAAAGCCTAAAGTCAGTAGAAGGACAGAAATAAAAATCAGAGCAGAAATAGATGAAAGAGAGGCTAGAAAAAGAACAGAAACGTTCAATGAAACTAAGAGCTGATTCTTTGAGACGATAAGTCTCTTTCTTTAGAGGTAGAGATGGCATGTGGGCCGAGATTATAAGATCAGAAAATCCAGACACTCAATCGGAGATCTCCCTGAACTTTAAGCATCTTTTAAGCAATTTCTTAGCATCTTTAATACATTCAAATATGCTGTCCCTTTAACATCTGTTTGAATACGTGTGGCAAAGTCAAAGGACAGCGTATACTAGGCACCACAGGATGATAATAGCTTCCCTGCCTTCAACAACAAAAGGTCCAGGAAACCGAGTTATCTTGGGTCCAAGTTGGGAAGTGTTTTGGAGAAATATAGTGAAAAAGTAAATAAACCAGACAAGAATAAAAGAAATGGACAGGGATCTGCTGGCAAAGAAAACTTTTCCCAGCTACAGGCCAATAGAATCTGGACAGAATGAGAAGGCTCACAACTACACCTGGCACCAGGGAATAAAGTGGAAATCTCACAAAGGAGGCCACTTTGAGGCCTATAAACACCTTGCAAAGCTACTCATTAGGATTTCAGAACAACAACATGTTTAGGATGTGTGTGTTCAATATATGCATGTCCTGGGTTCTCCTCATGATATTTTCCTTACCTATATGTATATTTCGCTAAACCTTTGTTGATTATAAAGCAAAGTGAAGAGAGTAAGAGTGTGGCAGAGGTAAAGAGCAAATTAAAAGCAAAAAACATACTGTAGTCATCATGTTGAGACTATAAAGTAAACTGAATTAACTGATGGACAGGAGATGCTCTTTCTGTAATTTTTTTTAATAAATTAAGAAATTCATAAAATATTCTTCAGCATTGACGGTAATATACAATGCATAGATGAGTTAGTTCAAGCTTTACCTTCAGGGACAGTCATTGACCCTAATAGAGAATTCAGATTCCAGGGGTCAGCTAGTCTTGTATCAGAAAGTGTCACATTTCAGACCTGGCTGTGCGTTTCAGCTATTCACGTCTCTTTAAGCTGTTTAGTCATATCTAGGGCCGGCCCCATGGCTTAGCGGTTGGGTGCACGCGCTCCGCTGCTGGCGGCCCTGGTTCGGATCCCGGGCGCGCACCGACGCGCCGCTTCTCTGGCCATGCTGAGGCCGTGTCCCACATGCAGCAGCTGGAAGGATGTGCAACTATGACATACAGCTATCTACTGGGGTTTTGGAGGGAAAAAAATAAATAAATAAAATCTTTAAGCTAGTCATATCTTGATAAGCACCACAGGCTTTGCTACTTAGCTTACTGAATATCAGAAATAGCTTTTCATTGGTGAAATGAGTGGTTCGTTTAATTAGCATGAATTTAGAAATGAGCTCTCATTGGTGAAACTGAAGGGATTCTGTATATGTGGATTGGCCAAAACATCAGAGAATATCCTCATACTTAGAGGAAGAAGGTAAGAGTCGGGCAAGCGAGGATGTCAGGTGTGATGTCCTGACAGTGCTGCGCCAGCTGCTGGTTTAGGAAAATGTCTCCCTGCCTGTTGCCAGCCATTAGGCACAGGATCTTGCCTCCTTCATATCTGTATCATGTGAACCTTTCATGGAAGGTGTAGCCGGGCATCTATCCGGGTAGCAAGCTGCACATCCCCTGATGAATGGACTCTTGCCTAGAGCGCTTCATCATCCTAATACAATGCCACTCAGTCTTGGACATCTCTGCCTCCATGTAAAACAGGCGGCACCAACAGCCAAAGGGATAAATGGTTTCACTTAGGATTCCACGTTCACCCCAATACAATGTATGCTATAAGCACTCTATACAACCCCATGTAAACTATATATATATGGAAAGTTCAGTTGGTCCTCCAGGCTTTCAGCCACACCCCAGGACTCTCACACATTACAGTGCTGTGAGGTAATCTCAAAACCTCTCCTTCACCTCATGGCTCCAGTAGCAGAAAATAAGGAAAACACAATTTCTTTCATGGCTTTTTAGTGTCTACAGATGCCATCTCTTCAACCAGACTATCACTTATATTTTTCTACATGCCTCCTGTCCACCCCCCAAATTCGTCTCTCCCTGTTTCCTGAGTCAAGCTCCACTCCACTAGAAGGCCCTCCCTGGTCCTCCCCTCACAGAGTCTCATCAATCAGTAAAGTCAGGTTGAAGCCCCAGCTCACCTGGACCCTTCTGGAATCAACACACAGACACGGCACACCTGCATCCCTCGTTTTGACAATAATGTTGTGCTGTCTGGAAGGGTAGCGGCTTAACACTTTCATGAGTGTATCTTATCTTCCCTCAAATGCACTGAAAGTCTCTTCAGCATGAGAAGTGTGCACACTTGTCCTGTCAATCCCCCCACTCTTGACAATTTCATGATGACTGCATAACAGCCACTTAATGTCTATTGCATGAACACGCTTGTCAGGTAGAAAAATAAATGAAATGGTTTGTCAATATGAGCAGCAGCTGTAGCTGGTAATCTCATTTTCCTCATTTGCTTAATAAGGTACCAAAAGATACCCACAAACTTTGTGGGTTTCATTTGAAAAACCAAGGTAGCAAGTTACCAATTATATCGAAATCTAATGGCAATTACAGAAGATAAAGAAAAATACATAGTAGATAAAAATCCTAGGATATCATCAATACCGGCGCCCAGACAGATCTCCTAACTTTACAAGGCCTCAGCGTTCTCATCAGGAAATCATGAATGATACCCGCCCTGGCCCTGTTCATAGGGCTGGTGTGAGGCAGGAGCAAACACTATGCGGAAAGAGCTAAGACAATGACAGCTGTTATTCAGAAACAACACACCAGGAGTACCACTCATTTTGACATTTTAAAAATCTATGTTTAGGGCCAGCCCCGTGGCTTAGCAGTTAGGTGTGCGAGCTCCACTGTTGGTGGCCTGGGTTCGGATCCCGGGCGCGAACCGACGCACCGCTTCTCTGGCCATGCTGAGGCCGTGTCCCACATACAGCAACTAGAAGGATGTGCAACTATGATATACAACTATCTGTTGGGGTTTTGGGGGGGGAAGGAGGAGGATTGGCAATAGATGTTAGCTCAGAGCCAGTGTTCCTCAGCAAAAAGAGGAGGATTACCATGGATGTTAGCTCAGGGCTGATCTTCCTCACAAAAAAACAGAAAGAAATGCAGTTATTTTCCAAGTAGGGTAATAAGCTCCTTGTCTGCAGACACTATATCCTATAACCCCTGTTTTCCCCAGGATATTACATATTCTGTATACATAACAGACACACAATGAGTACTAAGAAACTGATAAATAAATGGCAAGCAATAGGATATATTGGAACACATGAGGAAGCCATTTGGGGTAAAACTAATTTGGCCGGAGTTTGTTTTTACAAAGGGGCCTATCGCCTGCATTGTGTATCTGCTTTCCCATGTCCCAAAGAGAAGAGAATATGCCCTTAAGATAAAGATGCCCTCATTGGCAGAACCTTAAGGATGAGCATTTCTCCCTAAGCTAGGACTTGGTTGCTGCAGTCATCCTGTGACCACCCAGTTTGAGACAACAGACCTGACACCAGCCAAGCCCATCAAGACAGCAGACCTGCTCCCTGCTGTGTCCATCAATTGCTAGTCTTGCAGGGCAATCTGACAGGGTGATCTTGTCACTATAGTAAAAGGGACATTACAATCCTATGTGATACATGCTCTTTGACAGCATATAACCGCTCTGTACACCCCACTTCGTTGATGCCCTTCCTTCCTTAGGGAAGGAAGGCCCTGGGCCATGGTCCTCAAAAGGCGACTCATAATAAACTCACTCTAATTTTGATTTATACATTGATTATGGATTATTTACGTAGACATTTGTTGGTGTAGTCATGGCAGGATTTCAGAGAAACCCACCAGAGACCACCTGGAATCGACACTGAACTGGCATTGGGTACCAATAGGGGCCCATTGTGCCCTCCAGATCACTACATTCTTCAGGTGACCCAGTGAGTTCTCCTGAAACCTGGACCTCCTTATTGTAAGTCAACAGTTCAGAGTTTATTTGAGCTGTTTTCAAGGCTTAAGGCTAGGTGTCTTAAGGGGGTACTGGTTCATTCCCTAGGTCAGAGGAACCTAGGGCGGAATTCCTAGGAACGAGAAAC